>NW_013665614.1:1628860-1645500 GCF_000517525.1 Limulus polyphemus
TCTTAAACTGCTAAATTAGGAACGGCTAGCGCAGATAGCCCTCGTGTAGCTTTGCGCGAAATTCAAAACAAACAAACAAAGAAATCAAGAGTGATCCTTAATTTCACAAAATTGATCAACTGCCCCTTTGAGACAATGAATAATCATTGTAAACCATGCTCAGCAGCTCTGGATGGTCGCATTCCTACTAGTGAACTTCTTGGTAAACGTTTCCATATTTCTGTACCACCATGTATCATCCTACACAATGTTTATCCTCATACTGTTTGTCCAGTTTATGCTTTTGCCTCAGGTTGTTGTGCATATATATTGTGCACAGTCCTAATACACGTAAGTTGTATATCTTCATTGCTAACATACTCAGGTGTTCCTCAACCTTTTGATGTGTAGATATGATTATACATAGTATACATCTGCAAATGTTAAGGCTAGAAATTAAACAATACTATCTTATCGCAGATCTCCAGGAAGTGGAAGGAATGTACGCAAAGTGTGGTACCAGATGTTGCTGACAACGAGAAAGCACTGAGGAAGACCCTTTGCAATAACCCGGATATTGATTCTAAGGTAATATTTCTTAATTGTAAAATATAATAACATTTGCCAATTTTTCATAAGAAGCTATGTCTCTCAGGAAAAGTTTCATGTAATGAAATTTTAGCATCAATGTGTCATGTTCAGATTTAAAACTATGTCAGTGCATTTATGTAACCTTTTCATCACCACGTGAGCTTTTAAGTTATTATTATTTGTTACTCCACTAGATGATTTAACTTGATAATCGCTATGGAAGTTATCCAAATAAAATAATATTACTTGTTTAAATATACAATTTGTTAAAAGTCCAGTTTACACTGGACCATACAAATAATGGGACAAAACTGCCCTTTAACTAACGTTTTATCATTGCGTTTGCTGTTTTACACAAACGTCCAACCGCAACATGTAACGTTACTAGATAGAACCATAAGCAGCTATATGCAATTGGTCACCTTTATAGTTTTTATTATTTAGCAGAACCTATAAATACGTAACATGTATTTTTGTTGCTGTTTGTCTGTCATTTCCGTCATAGTGACAAAACTTGATGTAACTAAAACTATTTTTTATCCAGTTTTCAACTGACAAAATATTTATACTTTTAATTCTAGGTGGAAGAATGCGCAAACAAAGATAACGAATGGGTAATGTTATTCTTCCAGTTATTATGCCACTTTTACGTCTATATGTTTAATTAATTAAGCTATTGTTGCTGCAAAATTTAGTAACACTCGTACAAGGAGTTGAAGATTATTTACGTAATATTAGATCTTATAATTATCCAAGACCTCAAAAAATTAGTAGTGTAACGTTGTTAGTAGAAATACACCAAAGTAAATGCATAAAAAAATATTAATTTTGAACGAACCCTTTTAAGGTTAAATCTACGTTATAGTCGCACAGTATCCTCTGAGCTAAGATCTAACAGTTCAGATGAAAATAATAACACTTTATATATTTTAGTCTCGGGCAAGAAAATATAATTTGCTGGGTTACATACGGTAAGAATAATCCTTACATCATATAAGATAATGACAAGATAGCTGTTGATATATTTTTGTAGGATAATCTCACAGAGGAGGAGAAACATGGCATAGACAATATGAAGGTTAGTCCCATATTTTATTATCATTTCCTTATGAATATTAGTTTCGTATTTTAAGGTTTGTTTCGTGTATTATAATTATTTCCATAGTTTTTATTCTTACTATTTACAAAGAGATGAAGAAAGAAATGTTTATATATATCACACTTGGAAAGGGAAAAAGTTGTTTCTCATATTTAGTTGAATGTGTCTTTTTTTTAATCTAATATTTTCATAACATAACCAAAACAAGCAGAATACAAATTCGCAAGAATAGAAAAGCAAACAAAACAAAACAACTTAACATTAAATGTTCATGTTGCGTTTTTGAGTCCTTAAAGATTTGTTTTTCAGACAAACATTTGTTTTATTTACTATAAACTTTTATTCCAGTTTGACCAAAATAATTGATATTTTATACCATATATAGAATATTCAACATTCAGTAGTAACAAAACCGAACTAATTAACGCTACTGAAGAGCAGAGTTGATCAAGATTACTCGAAGAAAAAATAGTTCGTGGTACCGTTTTGCGCGTTCCATTAGTAAGACAACAAATTTACAAATGGAGAAAGAAATCTGACTATTCGTCATACAAAACAAGCAGACATTTAGGGGAGTGATGATCGTCAGGTATAATATACCTGCTCCTGGAAATACGTTATATCATATAAGTTCACTATGGTTTTTAACTTCTTGCATGGGGACTGAGAATATAAAAAATAGTAAAGTGTGAGGGGGAAAAAGCGGGTTATCTAGAAATGCGTTTTTAAAGTATTCAAGGAAGATTCAGGTATGTTTTTTTTATTTTGTTTTTCATGTAGCACTATAAATGTAGAAAATGGAACTGCTCGTACCATAATTAATCAATGTGTATTCCTCGTACATCTAAGTGACACTTTCTCAGATTTTTTTTATTTCACATATGATTTTTCAATACTGCCTTTTAAAGAAAAATGTTTTAAGTAGATCTAAAGCATTCATATTTGACGGATGAAGAAAATTATTTCTTAGCTTTGAATGTACATGTCTTCCCATCACAGTCTTTAGTATATAAAACATAGCTATGATTGTATATTCACACTGAGTCATGAAGAGCACATTCTCGAAGTTTGTAGGTAGTGCCACCTGGGGACGCTTACTTAGGCTATGTGATGTCATGTCGAAACTATCATTTCAGTTTTTAAAATAACTTGTTTCTGAAATCGATACGTCACTGTAACAAAACAAAAAGGAGACTAATCAACACCAAATTATTGAAATACACCGTCTTTACGGTTTTGTTGAACTGGTTTAGGTCATTACCGTAAGCGTTCACAATGTCCAGTTCAGGGGTGACGTCACATAGCGTAAGTAGCGCCCCAAGTGTCCAAATCATGAAACTCTGAAAATACGTTCCCTTGCTTCTGTGCTTGTGCCCACTTAATTCCGCTAACAAATGTGTTGCATTTTGAAAATTATAAGAAATAGAATGCGAGAAGTTACTTTAATTACACGATGCAGTTATGAGAGAGAAAACGGGTTGTTGTTTATATTTTTTAAAACATCGTTTTATTTTCTACCCATGCAGAAATGTTTCTCTGACGTTCTGAAAGACAAGAAACCCTAAACTCGAGAGCCTAGGCATCGATTAAAAGAATATGACAGGAAGAAATACAGTTTATCGTCCTGTAGTTTTGCTGCTTACTCTAGAATTCGATATATAAAGATAGTTGTGTTTACTTACATATATTAACTGTTGTATTACATAAATAAACACACTCATTGAATAACGTACGTTGTCACCGACTTTTCTTTCAACAAATTAGTACTTTCTGTGATTTATCTTGCAATCAGTTCTTATACTGACGATACTTAATTCAATTAACGAAAAAATGCATCTTTTGCTGATATTCAAAGCTATGAAATTTCATTTTTTATGTGGTACATTTTACTATAGACAAAATTATGCGTTTGTGGGTTTCGGATATCACACAAAGCTACCTAGAGGCTATTTGCCTGAGTTGCCTTTAATTTTTGAAATGATAAGTTAGAAAGAAAGTAGCTAGTTAACAGCACTCCGCCAACTTTTGGACTACTATAATTGAAAATTGGGATTTGACATCACTTTTATAATGCAACCATGACCATAAAGTGCGGGTCATGATTTTACGGCAACGGAACGCAAACAATGGGCCCTTGGATTCACAGTCAGGCACACTAACTACTACGCCTCACCAAAATCAACAAAGCTATTCACAGTCAGGCACATTAATTACTACGCTTCACCAAAATCAACAAAGCTATGAAACTTTTATGACTTAAGTTACACTTACCTTATTTTCGAAGTTCAGCAAATTTAACACATTAAGCTAGACATTTTATCATTAATCGAAATAAAATAACACAAACTATGTATCTATTCGGGATAGCCGTTTTGAACAGACTTTCGAATACATAATGTATCAGCAGTTAATTGAATTTTGAGACAATAAAAAAAGGGAAAAAGTAATACCACAAGCAGCAATATTTGTCGTTGTTTCTGTCAATGAAACGTGATTTGACAACTCTGGAATAGTTGTTTGGAATCTCCAGGGACAATGATGAAAAATATTTAACTTAAAATATGCTGAACACTAGCACGACATTTTTGTGAAAAACAAAATTACCAGAATATGCTTGAAATGTCGCTATTTTTTTTGGAGGGGGGCATTATAATTCTCCCTTACTTCCCTATCTCGGTGTCCTTCCTATCCTATGCATCTGCGTACCACAGTTTGTTTGTTTGAAGTTAAGCACAAAGCTACACAATGGGCTATCTATGCTCCGCCCACCACGAGTATCGAAACCCGGTATCTAGCGTTGTAAGTCTGTAGACATTCCGCTGTGCCACTGGGGGGCTTTGAGCTTTGAAAGCGATGCAATATTTTCCCTGTGATTCTTTGAACATTTTCTTATATTTTTAATCGTTTTTCTCTTATTTCTTCTTATTCTTCCAAACACTTTTCAATCGACCACTATTCCTTCATTTCTCGGCTGATTGATTTGAAACTTGGTAGGTTTATACTTTGGTCAAATACTCCCAGACTACTTTTTCAATTTTTTATTTATGTAAGCCTTTTTTAAATGATTTTATGGGTTCAAAGGTAAGTGAAACAACCCAAAAATGTATATTTTGTGCTCCTGTGTGTCGTTCATATTTACAGCAGTCAAGATAAAAATTAGCACAAATACAACTTTTCATGCGTACAACACATTGGCATTAAAAATGTTGGATTTCCCCATTTTGAGTCTTTTTAGGAGGGTCAGAACTCACAAAAAACCTAATTTGGGGAATTCTAGTTAATTACTCAACCGTATTTTGACCAGTTTACATGGGATTTGGTAAAAGATACTATTATATAGATTCCAAACGTTGACAAACAATAATGGCGGACTTGCCCATTTTTAGAAAGTCAAGATTTCACAAAAAAGAAAAACATAATTTTAGGGGGGTTTACAATTATTTTACCGTATTTCCGCCCATTGACATGGGATTTGGTACAAATGTACTTTTCTACAGATCACATAAACGTACATACAAAAATGTGGGATATGGCAATTTTTGGTCATTTAAGGGGGATCAAAAGGTTAAATAAAGCCATAATTTTACTTAACATTATTTCAAATAATTTAGATGGAATTTAGTACAAAGGGGCTCTTTGCACGTCCAAAACAGAGATATAAATAGTTTTGAAATGTTTGTCTTATGCTCAATTTTTCAACAAAAAAAGTACAATTTGGGGTTTTCATAAAATATTGATGTGAATGTCAACCAGTTTGCATCACATTTGGTACAAAGATACCTTCTTGCAGGTCCCAACCAGCGATATAGACAGTTTTCGATTTTTCTGTGTTTTTCATGATTTTTCTTGTGTCAAAATTAGCCGTTTTCGGATTGCGTGGCGGAGACATGTTGCATTCGCCCGTGAATGTTAGCTTCTTTAATTTATCTACTGTTTTTCTAGTGTTTCGGAAGTGAAATTTTATCAAAATCATACATCCATATCCAAATGTCAAGTTTTTTTTTCCTCACTAGATGAGATCTAAATCAATCCTCTGTCTAGAACATTCCTTATTAAAAGATGGAAATTTTCTCTTATTAAATCTGGTTTAGTCTGATGTAATTTTTCATTATACCACAAAATATTAGTATTTTGAGAAATGTAAATTAGAAAGTAGTTGTGTGATAAACAATGTATCACTGTGATCCTACATTATGTATGCATATAAAAAATATGTATAAATTGGGCATTACCACATATATATAAATTTACCATAAGTTTATATAAATAATCCAAAACGTAGTATTCATATTATGGGGTTTTGAAATAGCTATATGTTAAATAATAGATTTATTTCTGTACAACGTTTCATCTCTAACAATCAGACATGATCACGTACAACATTTAATGTACAATACATTCAATTGTTGTACAGAAATAAATCTATTGTTCCAAAACTAGCTTTTTCAAAGCTTCTTAAAAATAAAATAGTACTTATATTGTTCAAGAGATGGCAGCATAATATCTATGGGATTTCAGTCCGTTTTACTCTACCATATAATTACCTCAATTAAGAATGCATGAGGCCTCTATGTAACAGATTCTGTTTTCAGTTTCAACTCTAGTGAAAAAGAAAAGAAATGTTTAACATACATCTACAATCATTACATAGATGTTAATATATTTTTAACGGTTTCAGTAAAAAATAAGTACATCATATTTGTTTTGGTATTCTTATGTATGATTTTTTGTTATTGTTGTTGAAATAAAATAACTTAAACTGTTTTCTATATAAGAAAATTACAATCTGCTTTTCTCGATGATTATTATTGATGTACGTATTGTTATCAGTTGGGTATATTGAATAAAGCCAACATAAGGCTGAAACTTTTAAAAATTACATGGGTAGAATTAATAGATAATGACTTCTGTTGTTTGCAATTCTCTCCTTAAAACCTATTATGCTTTTTAAAGGCTTAATAACGTAAAACTTCCATTGTAACACGAATAAACGTATTCTGTTGAAATCATGCGATTGTGTCAGAGAGAGGCAAGGCGTTCGTTCTATATGATCCTAAGAAATATTGTGGATTTGGCTCATAAATAAAGTTTTAAAATCATAATTATAATTCAGTCTCAAAATGTTTTTCTTTATCTAAGACAAACACCGAAACTCAGGCATTAGAGGATAAGCTCTTTTTTTTCTTTTCCTTTTTTTTTTTAATTTTGAAGGTTTGAATTTCCTGAATCTATTCCACAAGGCGTAAGTATGACAGAGATATAAATTTAGGCACAATGTCAAAAATGTAAAAGGTCAATGTGTTTCATATCTTTTATATTATTACATGTTTTGTTTGATTCCACAGGAATTATGTCGCTACTTGTATTACAATTTTAAGAAAAGTTAAAGTGCCAAATCATCATACCTTTCACAGGGTCATTCAATATAACAAACTTACTGCAATGGAACAGGTTACATGATGCGCACTAATGACATAGGCCTGCGATGATTTTATTGTCTTGAAATTTTTATATGTTCTACAGTAATTCCTGTATGCTGCATCCGAAAATATATCATTTTTTCTCCATCACGTACAGATGTTTCACAAAACGTAATAACGCAATACTTAAAGAAAGACCATAACACGTAGTTTTGAGACTAAAAGACGTAGATTTTACACAAAAAATCAGGATGAATGAGAATGTATATTCGTTTGAGATCAATGTTCTTCCCTTTTCTTCAGTTTGTTTCTATTTTTGTTAACAAACATAATGATAAAAAATGTGTTCGTTGTGGTAAACGAAATAATAATTTGATCTAAGTAAGAGTTTTTTTTCTTCCCGATTTGTAAAAAAATTCTTACGTGATAGAAACAAAACTAATACTATTTTCGAATTCTACGTAACTGAATTATGGAAAATCCGTCATTAAACCAAAACAATTTTTATGAAGTTTAAATTCGGAGGCCCGTGTAATTGGTCATAGTATTTTTTATTTTATTATAAAAATATCATCTTTTGTGATCGGAACGTGTGAGTTTATTAAAATTATTTTGTGAAGTACCTAAGTATCCACTACATAGCTGGATGCTGGTTAGGGCGCTCGACTCCCAATCTGAGGGTCATGGGTTCGAATCCCCATCCCACCAAACATGCTCGCCCTTTCAGCGGTAGAGGCGTTATAATTCGTTGGTAAAAAAGTAGCCCAAAAGTTGGCGGTGGGTGGTGATGATGACTAGCTGCCTTCCCTCTAGTCTTTCACTGTTAAATTAGGGACGAAATTCAAACCAAACTTAAACCACCAACTACAGTTGTTTAATGATAGATAAAAAGTAACATTTTTTGTTTTAATAACGATTTTTGTTAAAATAACCAATGAATTTTTAGGAATTCACAAGGTATTAGTTTAAGATTTTAGTAATTTCGCATAAATACCTTTTCTATGAAAAATAATTGAGTTAACACAATATCCTAGTTTAACGTTATCAAAAAGAATCCATGATTTTGTTTGGTTTCGGAAATTGTAAACCGATTCCCAACAGGTCAAAAATTACACGAGGAAACTCGAAATATCTCAAAGAGGTGTGTCAAATAAACATGGGTTGTAAGGCTTATCCTTTATATATTTTATAAAATATTTATACTACATAGCTAATTCAGATATTTAACTCAATAGTCCAAGCACTTCATACTTTTCTAATCTCAGACATACACACACACAAATATATATATATATATATATACACACACATTTAAATTAAATATATTTATTTATATAAGTAATACGAATGCAGTTCAGTATCTTATCTTGCAACTACAAATTTTGAATATTGAAAAAATTGTAAAAATTTCCACAATGGAAAAATAACTTTTGTTCTTCTTTCCACTTTAATTGAATATTCAGTTTCAATATAGTCTGAGTGTTGAGTGTGTATTTGATATTAGTTTCTTTCTTATACCTTAGTTTTTTTTATTATAGTTATTGTATGATTTTGAACACATCTATTGAGGATATGTTTACATATATACAAGTGCAGATCTATATATTATCCAGGTAGAATTTATATCGATAAGCTGTTTTGTATTTTGGTTTGATATTTAAAATTGCTGAGTCCAATTATAAAATACGATAGAAGTCAAAATTTATTCATTTATCTTTTTTTTATGTTTACTTGTATTTTGCAAAAAAATACAAAAATATTTGTATGGAGCCCTCAGCATTAACTTTTTCTTCTGGTTTTCATATATCTGTAGTTTCAATCGGAACTTGCAATTTTGTGACCTTGTGGTTATCGTGACATTAACGAAAATCCGAAAGTTCGTGGTTCCTTCCCATTACCACAAAACATGAACACTGTATTTTCAACCTGTGGATGCGCTATAAGAGAGACGGCCAAATCCCACTGTTTGGTCAGACAAAAGTAGCTCAAGAATTAGCGGTGGGTACTGATGATAAGTTGCCTTCCTAGTAGTTTAACAATTCAATATTATAGACGGCTATGCACAGATATCCCTTATGTACCCTTGCGCGAAACTTCTAAAACAAACAAAGAAACTGCATGATTTTGCATGTTATCGTTGAGTATAATTATATCTTGTAATTTTAAGTCTATTCTACTAATCTTAGGTGTGGGATTCTAGATATCTTTAGATATATTCAGATCATATTCTGTATATATTTGAGTATAATACATAATATGCAATTGAGTATAGCTTTTTGTATTTTGTATTTAAGTAAAACTAGGTTTCATAATTTCAACTTCTTTACACAGATTGATATCAAAAACTACTTATTAATCTTTGAGCTGAGAATGATCATCTGAAATTATTGTTACACACCTTTGAGTAAATTTATACTATATGATAGCCTGCCTCCGGTGGCTTACCGGTAAGGCAATGGGCTTATACACTAAAATTCGGTGCTCTATTCCTGTAATGGGTAGAACAGAGATAAGCCATTGTGCAGCTTTGTTCTTAAATATGTACAGACAAACAATGTTATATGATTTTGACATATTTTAATATTTCAAATAAAAAAATTTACATATCTTTGGTAAGATTCGGATCACGCCACCTTTAAGTAGATTTATGAAATGTAATTTTATTCAGTACTGAGTAGATCTAGCTTCTCTGTTTTTGCATATCTCTGTTTATTTATTATATCCCTGAATACAGGTAAGTAATTTTATTTTATATATTTTTGAGTAGGTTCAAATTCTTCTATTCTATGTATTTTTGGGTAGGTTCAGATTACATAATTTCAACAGATTTTTACGTGAATTTTCTTTATACTTCAGTAAATTCGGATGATTTAATTTATTTATTTCTGAGTAGATTTACATTATATCACTCATTAGACCAAACAGTCTTTAAATTCACGTTCGAATATCTGTAATACTATCATATTTATCAGGGTTATATCTTAATTTCGAGCCCCCTAGTTGGTCAGTGGTAACTTTAAAGACGTGGTTTGATTCCCCGCGTTAAACAGAGAGAAGACAGTCTGTTATGTATCTTGGTGCTAAAACAACAACTTAATTAAAATTACATGGAGTTTCTTATGGAAATTGTATATTAGTGTGCTGGATCAAAATAGACAGACTATCAAAATATCAACCTTAAAATAACTCTACAACATGTGCTGGTGTGGAGGAAACTGGCTATAAATCGTCGGTGTTTCCATTGTGAGCATAAAACTAATCAGTACACCCTATGCCAATGGTGCAATAAACAAGGATATTTTCATGTAAGAGAATTAAAGTAAAAACGTAATGCATTGCCAAAAATGTAATAAGATAATTGTTAGGACGTAAAAGAAATCTTGTTATTAACAACTATACCCACTCATATGCAGTTTCAGCCTAAACTCAAATAAAAACATAAATCTTAGCCCATTGTGTTTGAAGACTTTTGAAGTTCTGATAGTGTTTAGCATTAGTAATTTGACAAGTTTAGGTACACAAGGCCACTCAGACTTGTTTAAAAGTAGGTTTGAATATTTATCACACATCTCATGTCGCTGTATTTTCTAAACACACCCAGTTAAGCTTATTTGTTCCTAGTTTCTGGGGCAACAGATACAGGCATGCAAATCATTAACTTCCTTTATTTAAAATAAATTTCGTCCATTGATCCTTAATGATAAAAATGAACTAGAATTCGATGAAAAAACTTTGACGTTTTGCCTCAATTGTGCTTTCGGCGCTCTTTGAGTGATATAACTGTCTTGAGAATTCTTGTCAAAGAGGTGATTGAAATATCTTTACTGTTCACAAATAAATTCTTTAATTTTATATGAATTTCAAATTACAGATCAAAATAGATCCATTTATAGATTTATGAAAACGCGCTTAAACAAACCCAGCTCCAGAACCTCTCTTTGTATGTGTGTGTGGAGAGGGGGGGGGCAGTGGAGCTTTTTGTTGACTCTTCTTAGCGATCTAAAAAAAATTTATAATATGATTTGTTAGAGAATGAATCTGAATGGACCAGAGTGAAACTTGGGAGTTCACGACACCCCAACAACCCTTCCATCCTAGCGCCGATCATGCATATCAATTAACTACCGTTTACATGTAAATATCAAGATGATTCTAGAACTAACTACAGTCAAGCGATAGATAAATGTTTCTCCAGCATAAAAAAGTAAACCCCATTGATCAGGATTGTCAAATGCTTCCAAAACTGAAACAGTATGTGACCAGTCTTTCCGAAAAGTAATATTTATACAGTAAGATGAGATTATTAGATGTTGAAAGCTAAAGGATAAGCCAATTCAAGTAAAAGCTTCTTCAGTATTCTTCACAAAAGCGGAGAAATTCGCAAAAGAGAGCGTTAGGAAAGCAATGGGCTCCGAAACCACAACCCAAGCTAATTTCTGTCAATGAATTTTTATGTAAGAACATTTAAGCAAAAATATAATTAGGACCAAAGCTTTTAGCTCCATAGAAAAGACTCCGATTACGAAAGAGAACATTTCAACTCCAGAAGTCAATGAACAGTTTGTTTATCTGTAGCTTAAACGAAGCAACACAATGAACTATCTGTGCTCAGCCTACCACGGGTATCTAAACTCGGTTTCTGGAGTTGTAAGTCTGTAGACATTCCGCTGTGCCACTGGGGGGGGGGGGTGTTACTGATAGAAGGCTGAGCATACCTTCTTTTACAATTAACAAGATAATAAACAAGAATTTGAAGTTGGTAGAGACTCCAAAACTAAAATTTCATAATTTTATACACATTTGGAAATCAATTGCTGTTTACATTAGAAAGATACCCAAAGAAATTAGAATCACGTTAATTATGTTCCAAGACTTACTTGTCAAATCCCATGATGCACCTCCAAAGGAGACTTTTGTGCTTATGGTCTATTTAAACGTGTTCTTGACAGGCCTAACTTTAAGAAGTTAATTATCCAGTCTATGAAAACTTAAACAAGAGAAATGGAACAACTTTGAAATCGTTGTTCTCTGAATAAGTTTAATCTCTCGGAAACATCGCTGCAGAACCATGGTTACGAAAAGTGGGAAGTAAAAATATTATCTTTAAATCTAGGAAGTCTTACTTGATCATCGTTTTCAAAAAAACGTAATTATTATTTTGTATACTAGAAAGAATGTGAAATAATGAAAACAGGCGTAAAAATCAGAAGATAATTTAAGATAAGAAGGATGGCATTGTTTTCATGGACTGAAACATTTAAAATATTTAAACTATGAGTTTATTTTACAATCAGTTTTAAAAATTTAATGTTTAAAACCGCAAATCTAATTGGAAAAACAGTCAATAACCAATTAATTTTACAGTATGTCTTCTTCTACAACATGCATCGTTGTATTTTTATCATTCTTTTCAATTGGTCTAAATGACTGGTTGAGTTGAAACGTGTAAGTACTTTTTAATCATCTCGACAGATCACATACAGCGAAAACTAATACCATAATTCTAGTTAACACGTGGTTCATAGAAATGTGAAATCCAGTCTGCTCCTAATGGTAAAGTTAGTTGTATGTTATCTCGTCATATCATAGATAGTGGAATCTACTACTATAGTGACTTTACCATTAGGAGCAGACTGGATTTCACATTTCTATGAACCACGTGTTAACTAGTAGTTGTATGTTATCTCGTCATATCATAGATAGTTGAATCTACTACCATAGTGACTTTACCATTCGGAGCAGATTGGATCTAATATTTCCATTTATTAGAAGGTATTTTGCTTTTTGATTTAAGTTTCACTTTGCTTATTTATTATGATAAACAATATGCATTGGATAAACAAAATGAACTCAACCCGCAACTGAGAGTAAAAATATTGTATTTAAAGTCTCAGTTTTGCTGGGTGTACAAATTCACTTACAATCTTCACTTGATAACAGCTTTTTATAACGTATTCATCTCAGTTTACACCACACTGTCACACAAGTTAGACGTAATACATTAAGTAGATGTTATATTGTATGTTGATAATAATAATAAAAAGTCGACAAGTGAGGTTAAAAATTCCTAACTTAATAATTCAGACGATGTTTAGAGTTGAAGATGATACAGGAAATTATATCAATTATGAAACGAAAAACGCTTGTCTCTCCAAATATTTCATTTGCTATAACGTACCTTTTAAATATTTCATCGTATACGGTATAACCGAATTTCTCGCCGTTCTACCATGTGTGGCATATACGTTCTTTCTCCAAACAAAGGAATCGATATCGTGTTTCCCTGTTTTGTTTTGTAATTTTTGATCGTATTTTATATACAACTTTTATTTCATAACAAATCCCTCAATATTTTCAAGTGTATGTAAATATTTTTCTATTTGAGTTGTTTGTGAACAATAAAAATTCCTACACACACCAAAGTCGATATCTCCAGATTAGAGCTGATTCTAAGTTAAAGTAGAGCTGATTCGAGGTTAATTAAAATAGAGCTGATAGCAAGTCTTGCTGATTCCAAACTCTAACTAATTAAAGTTGTGCTGATTCCAAGCTCTATTTAATTAAAGAGGTTCCCCAAAAGGTTTCTAGCCACAGCATAGCGGCTCATACACTTTTAGCTCATAGCTCCGTCATATCTTGACCGATTTGAAGTCAAATTACAGTTTTGGACTCAGGAGATCAAACCCTTTTGATTAATGCCCAAGGTCTTATAGATTAACTTGTTCTAATCCTGCCTAAAATAATTCCAATTTGAGAGTAGATTGGTAGAGATCCTGATGAGAATAAAATCGAATCGGGTATGTGCGCGCCCCACGCTTGGTATTACTGGTGCACAAAAATATAACTAATAAAAAGGAAAAGAAAAGGTCTCATAGATTAATTTACTCTAATCCTGCCTACAAGAATTTCAAGTGCCGCGGCTATTGAGGATTCCCTCTTGTTTCTGTTGCTATGTGTCCCACAAGTCAAAGCTGTTAGCACATGTTGCTATGTGTCATGCTACAAGTTAGAACTGATACAATTAATTTCTCGCAATCTGAGGGCTTCGCGGGTTCAAATCCCCGTCCCTTCAAACATGCTCGCCCTTTCAGTCGTGGGGGGGCGTTATAATGTGATGTTGTTACGTTAGTAAAAGAGAAGCCCAGGAGTTGGCGGTGGGTGGTGATGACTAGCTAGCTGCTTTCCCTCTAGTCTTTTACTGCTGAATTGGGGACTGCTAGCGCAGATAGCCCTGGTGTAACTTTTCGCGAAATTCAAACAAACCAATTTCTGTTAGCACATTTGCAAATCTTGCCATGTGTTCTTCGAGTCAAAGCTGTTAGCACATGTTGCTGTGTCATTCTACATGTTAGAACCGATACAACTAATTTTAACACCTTCACAAACTTTAGCTGATAAAAAGAGGTTATTGTGGAAACTGAGTAAATATTATAGTTGAAATTACAGATTTTCATTGTCAAATATGAAACGCAAGTCAATAAAATACAGCGGTATGTAAAATAGATGCCATATTGTGTGTTGTCAACAATATGGCATTTCCGACACCAAGTGCGTCGTCCAAAAACAACAACCAGGAAATTATAAACTATGGGTTGTTTTTATGAAAATCAAAAATGCGGCGTTGCAAAAAAAAATATTTTTTACGAAATTAAAAAACCAATTTTGAAACATCATGAGTGGTTTTGTTCATTGTACATTTCTGATTCATTATTCTAATCTTCCTGAGACTGGCTAAACCTATACAAGCTCAAATTAATACCAGATAGAGTCATATATTTTACAACTGTTCCGGGGCTGTAAATAAGTAGCTCATCGAAAAGATTCATTACAATAAACAAAACAGAATGATGCCATAGTTTAAACAGTGTCCATTCCAGATATCATTCCAATATATTTGGCTATTTAACCTGAATATAACCAGGTGGGTCTTTCGAGTAATATATATCTGTTAAGAGCTAAACTATTCCCACGCCCAACGGGGAATACCCTGCAGGGTAAGAATTAAGTTATACGTTGAAGAAAATGTATGGAGTCTTATAGGCGTATATTAAGATTAGACAGTCCAATGTGTATTGTGCAAGCATTCTGAGCTGCAAGTACATGAACAGATGTATGAAGGGTGGGATGACTAATATATCATTAGCTCCTACACACCAGTGACAGAAAAATCAGTAAAAAACAAAATCTCTATAGAGAAAGAATAACTGCTGCATATCTATCTCACGCTGTCATGTTTGAATGAAAGAACGAGCCCACTACGTACTAGTAACTTACTTTTCGATAAATTCAGTTGGTTGTTTATAGCAAATGCTTTCTATTGGAGTTTTAAGAGAGAGAGAAAAAGTTTAATCTATAAGCTAATAGAAAGCAGTAATGTGGTCAGCTGACTTTGTACGGAAACAAGTGACGAGGACAATATATATATATATCCATGTGTAAGTAGGTATGTCTCTGGGAAACCTTTTGTTTCCAAAACATTCCAACGGAATCTGATACTTTCTAGTGATAGATAGACCTCTGAGCCGAAATCCATCATTTTCTTTCTGAGCGGTCAGTCTCTGATCCTATATTGCTCAGAAAGAAAATGATGGATTTCGGCTCAGAGGTCTATCTATCACTAGGGTCAGTCTCTGATCTACAAATGAAGTTTATTGAACTTTGAGAGCTCATTTCAAGTATCTCATATTTCGAGCGATGAAGTGTTTTGATTTTTTTATTCACAATCAGCTAAGATACGATTGAACCTGTGATCGATATCCTAGTCGCTCAAACCAAAGAAATTAGAAAACCGTCACGTGGACTTTAATCGCGATTTTTTTTTTTTCTGAAGCGGTGAAAACTGAGGCCAGGTAGGATTAGAACCTACGGCAATGATATTAATCATCAATAAGAATGACGACTGTGAGGTTGTACCTGTTAAAATTAACATTGAACAAGCAGGTGTTAATAATGTAACTGTTTGAGTTGCGTTGCGATTACATAAGGTAAAGAAGGCTCTGTAAAGACTTCTCGAAAAATTATTTGTACGTCTGTTTATCTAATAAAATATTATTTTACTTCATGTATATATCTAAAGAAATTTGTATTTTCGTTTTAAGTTTCCTAACACCGAAGAAAAAATCGGAACATTTCGTTGTATCCGACCCTGAACACACTGTGTAAGTAATCTTTATATTATATGATTTGTATCCGACCCTGAACACACTGTGTAAGTAATCTTTATATTATATGATTTGTATCCGACCCTGAACACACTGTGTTAGTCATCCTTCTACTATATGATTTGTATTCAACACTGAACACACTGTGTTAGTCATCCTTATATTATATGATTTGTATCCGACACTGAACACACTGTGTTAGTCATCCTTATACTATATGATTTGTATCCAACACTGAACACACTGTGTTAGTCATCCTTCTACTATATGATTTGTATCCAACACTGAACACACTGTGTTAGTCATCCTTATATTATATGATTTGTATCCGACCCTGAACACACTGTGTTAGTCATCCTTATACTATATGATTTGTATCCAACCCTGAAC
>NW_013665614.1:1646500-1656515 GCF_000517525.1 Limulus polyphemus
GTTAGTCATTCCTTCTACTATATGATTTGTATCCAACACTGAACACACTGTGTTAGTCATCCTTATATTATATGATTTGTATCCGACCCTGAACACACTGTGTTAGTCATTCTTATACTATATGATTTGTATCCGACCCTGAACACACTGTGTTAGTCATTCTTATACTATATGATTCAAAAGTCCGGTTACAGGGAAATAATTTCAGAAATGAAAGGTATGTGAAAAGAATTGTTGTGGGCTTACCTGTGACATTATCATTGAGGTCATTCATGGTCAACTTCTGGAAGTGGGTGTTATATCATTACTCTTAAACCTTTTGGACTTTTCAAAGATGCAATGTTTTGCTTATTTTTTACCTTACACTTCAAACTTTGGTTTGTGTAATAATGGACTCCGAGTTGTTGTGGTACAAGTCCATATGTAGGGAAGTGATGCACTTGTAACTATAACTGTTATTCCTGAAGACCGACTTTAATTTAAAATGTTTTACTTGTTATTGGCTACACCTTTACCATTGACATTTTAGGTCTAAGATGCACATTAATAAAATCTCCGTAGGACATGATCTTGAATCACATTAATGACCTTGTCACAGGGTAGTCCCACAGCACCTCGTTACACATCACTAAGAATTTGCATTTTAATATATCTTTTTGTTTTTGAAAATGACGCGAAGGCCGATACTTATGCATGCACAATTACGAAACTAAAACCAAATTTTTCGTGTTAAACAAATTATTAATTTTGCACATTTTCAGGTACATGCTGTTATAAAAGCTTGATTTTCGTCTGTAGTTTACATACAGTAGTGTCACATCCATTGGGACATTAACAGGCCTCGATACGGGTTCTATAAATGAATTATTTAAATTGACAGAAAATCATACACTTTTCATCTCATATTTTATACTCGTGTCCTCTATAGTTTAGTTGTCCCTATTATGTCAGTGCGTACTAGGTGTTATTGAAATGTTGTTTAACACACTAAATATATACTAGATGTACTTCCGCAGGGTTCCCGAAAGTGTTCTGTTTCAAGAGTTACAAATATTTTTATTTCTTGCTTTTCGCGATTCGTGGCATGCGCTAGTTTTACTGACGTCACGACAGTACAAACTGCAACGTTTAGCATTCCATATGTGACGTTATTTTAGTGTCTACTAACTGACTGACAGACAACATACCAGTGTATAGTAGCGCAAGTGGTTAAAACAGATGACCCCCTCCAGGCCACCCTCGGTCCCCTTTCGGAGAAATTAACTGAAAGTTAGATGTCATTTTATGGTATTGACACTTTTAATGTACATAAGACCATTAAGTCTTCCTTTTCATTCTTTCTAAAAGTAGAGTTCACGTTTTCGGAACCCATAAAATCTTCCTTTACAGTTATTAAAGGTTTGAGGTTACCTAGATTATACTCTGAATCGTCGGAGATAATGAAGCGGGATATAGATTAAATACATTGTCTGTTTTTCACATGGTTTATATAGGTACACAAATATTCACACAAAACAAATACAGATCAATAGAAAGAGATAAAAAGTAAAAACAACCTTTGCTTTATTTTTTAGGGATCGCTCGGGAGTGGAGGTAAGGAAAGGGTTCTTCTTGAACGTT
Organism: Limulus polyphemus; assembly: GCF_000517525.1. Classification (NCBI taxonomy): domain Eukaryota; kingdom Metazoa; phylum Arthropoda; class Merostomata; order Xiphosura; family Limulidae; genus Limulus; species Limulus polyphemus. The sequence continues at coordinate 1,648,121 of NW_013665614.1, forward strand.
ACCATTAAGATATGTCATCAAAATCCTGTATGCGAGTACATAACGTAAGGAGATGAGGGTGTAAAATATATTTTCTGTATGAAAATATTAATCTTCTCAGTTAGGTGTTACTTAATAAAAAGTAAAGTATTAAGTTATACAATGTATTTTTATAAATACTTATATAAATGCATATCAATAGTTTGGGTTAACATTAAGAATAAGAGTTCCAATTTATATATTTATATATCCTCTTTGTAGTAATTTGTTAAATCTAGTTAATTGATGTAATACTGGTATTTAAATCTAGTTAATTGTTGTAATACTGGTATTTCAATCTATTTAATTGTTGTAATACTGGTATTTAAATCTAGTTAATTGTTGTAATACTGGTATTTAAATCTAGTTAATTGTTGTAATACTGGTATTTAAATCTAGTTAATTGTTGTAATACTGGTAATTTTAAGCAACTTATTGTTCTATTTTTCGTTTTGTCAACGAGTAGTTATGCAAAAACAATTTGTTTTGTTAAACTAACAAGTACAATTACCTACGATAAAATAAGGAAATTTAATAATATATATTTAATTCAATAAGAACTGCGCTTGGTTTTTAGATCTTTATTTGAAAAAAAAAACAACTTCGTAGTTAATTAGTGATTCGTTCTCTTAGGCTAATGTATTAAAACTAAAAACAAGAAACTATAAAAATGTTGAAAAAAATGATACATTTCTTGACTATCGCGAGAAAAAAAATCGATTTATGGAAATATGAATTAAAGAAAACTGAGAATATGATTCTAGCAATGTGTTGAATAGGATTTTATTACAAAAAACAACAACACATGAAACAGTTCAAAAAAAGAGCACGGTATATATAATTAACTAGGATGATTTTTAATCTCTGTGCATAAGATGTAAAATCAAAATCATGTAAGTTGAATGGCGTTAAGTAGGGTTTTTATATACTAAGAAATAGTGCATTACATAGCATTTAAAGGCCTTAATTAACACTAATGTGTGCCCCAGAAAAGTTTCGTAAGGATCATCACGAATCACTTCTGACTTTGAGAGCAATAATTTAGAATAACAGATTAAAAGACTACCGAATCCTAGTTTTTCTCACATGCGCATAGAAAATTACTAGTTTACACATCTTCATATTCACAAATAGTTTTTAATAACGTCCTAACTCCAAGAAAAAAACAACAACCTGTGACGTGTTTTTATTAGTAATAAATATTCTTGGCTGTATTTTCTTTCTCGAAGGCTTTGTGTTTAACATAACAAACACTTCTTTCCGAGAAATTTTAACTATTTTATACTCACACACTGGTACATTTCCCAGTGTTTCACTTTACAGACACTTTCAGTCACCCAACATTTATTCTGTTCATTTATGGTATATACCCTAGTTCATCTTGAAGATTTGTTCGAGACCATTGCCAGAACTTCCTCTGGCTCATACCATGTTTCACATTGACTAGGGTTACCTGTGTAGCCATATTTTCCAATTCTGAATCCGGCCTCTTATATTTATTGTTGATAACTCCAGAATAATCTGAAAAATATTCTTCCACGCCAGAGTCAGAAGAACCACTACTTCCAGTGCCACGCCGACGCCTTCGGTGCTTTATTCCTTTTCTTTTCTCTTTTCGAGACAGTTCGCCAGTAGATGAGCCACTCAGAGCTGATCCTCCGCTCCTACTTCTATGCTGCTGTCTTGAGAAGTTTTTGGACGGCAAATTAGACCTCAGGTCATGAAAACTCCAGGACAGTTGCCTCTTCTTTTTTCTCCGAGTTTTAATGATTTGGTTTCCTTGAGGACTGAAACACACCTCTGATGTGTCATAAGCTGAGTCCTCAGAACAATCCGATCCCTTTCTACCTCTGAGATGTTCCCTCAGTTTTGACCTAAAGTTCATTAGTTTCTTCTTGGCACGATTAAAGGATTTTAGACTGAATTTTTTTAGACTAGTAAGAAAACTGGGTCTTCTCTGGAGATGGTCATCTGATGAAAATCGATTTGCTTTTTGATAATGGTTAGACATTTTAGTCATCGGTAACGTCGCTACTCCATTATAGGTCATTGAGCCTTGACACGTAGAATCCGACAATTGACTTAGAGTGGCCCAATTTTTAGTATTGTTACCTGTGTTGTAAGTACGAACACTAGATGGTAAGTATGAAGTTTCGTTTTGCATAAGGTCAGCTTGTTCCGTCTGAAGGTTTTTCTGGTAAGGTACTTTTATTGTAATTTTTGTATTGCCGTGGCTGTTCTTATCCAGACGACATTTTCTCATTTCATTGTGTCTTACAGATAAAAATTTTCCCGATTCATGAACATCAGCATGAGTCTGAAGTTTATTAATATATTTTTCATCTTTTCTGCATTTTCTACTAGGGTTTCTCCTATTATCATCATAATCTTTGTGTGTAGTATCTCTTGTGAAGACTTCATTCACATATTCTCTTCTGCCTCTAAAAAACTCAGAATATTCACTCTCGCTGCTAAAATCTATCGTCTCCGAAAGCTCCATTTCTTCTTTCTGATCACTATTTGTTAAAATCTCAGTAAGTGATGTTAATGGTGCATAATCTCTTGAAAGTTCCTCAATTTCATAATTGGAAATGCAGTGATCTACGAAATACTGATTCGGTGAATGAGTCAATTCCTCAGCTTTTCGACATCCTTTAGTCTTTTTTCTATTACTCAAGGAATGATTGTAAACGTCATTATTTTCATTGCCTAAAAATTTCTCCAATCTGAAATCAATGTCACTTTTACAACTACCTTTTAAAGCATTATTTTGTGTAATATTAGATAAATACTGAGAATCACTCTCACCTTCCACATCTGATGTTCTTGTGTTTATTTCTGAACTTTGCTGGCTATTATCTTTTATTTCATAAGCCGATTGGACTTTATTTATAATTGTTATTGGGACATTATGAACAGCTTGTTCTGAAATGAGATTCGTATTAGTATATATATCATAATTTCTTTCTGGTCTACCTGTTGGATGTTTTATATTATGAACATCATTGTGCTTCTGTATCACGTTCCAGATGTGTCTTCGGTCATGTTCTTGGGGCAAAAAGTCTTTTCGGAGTTCATTATTTGTGGATTTTCTTTGGTTGATAGAATTGTTATCATTATTTTGATTGCAACAAAATCTGTTGCCAAGGTTTTCTAAGCGTTCTGGTTCGGTATTGGAAAGTGTGAAGGATTTATTCTTGTAAATAGTATCACAAATCCCTCCGTCCAATTGATTTTGTTTTTCAATAAGATTTTCGCGAGGTAAATCTCTAGATGACGAGAGTGCATTTTCAATTCTTTCAGTTGAGCGACAGCGGTTAATGCTAGTCATATTTCTATCACTATCGGATGTGAAATGAACATCATTGTAATAGATTCTGTCCAAAGATTTACTTCGATTTTGCAACTCTTGTCTGGTGTTATGACGCGAACGTTTCTGTAGAGATTCTTTTATATTGTCATTTTTGCAGCTTCTTGTGCGACTTGAATTCTTGTTCATTTGGTCAGAAACATTTTCATGTCTATTTTCTAGTGAAAAATGACCATCAATCAGATTGTTACATGACACTAATTTAATATTACCATCATCTGGTCCATTGGATTTGTCTGTTAGTCTTTCAAATGATCTGCTTCTATTGTAGCCCTCCTCGTGTCTTTTCCTATACAAAGGATATACAGGAATAGCCTTTTCCGACTTTTCTTCTGTAATTCCATGACTATTTCGAATGTATCTTTTATTGGAATCTGGAGACGAAGAAATATGACTCATTTCATTTTCATAATAATTTTCAAGATCTGTTTTTTTTGTCCAAATGTTCCTCCACTTTGAGGCCCTGAGCTGTTGAGATTGGTGATTTATCTTTCTCTCATTGTTATAATTTGAATGACTAATAATTGATGGCGTCTCCGTGTCAGGCATGAGAGTGTTGTGGCTATAAAAAACTCTTCCAGATGTTCGGTTGCTGCTTCTATCATCGACAAAAAGCTCCATCGAACCAATTATTTCACTTGTTTGTTTAATATTGTCTAGTAAGGAGCAAATAGTCATGGCATCTTCAGTACTAGCACAGACAAAAGCATGACACTCCACAGATTTTAAAGAACCGACACCTCGTAGAAAACATACGAAAAGAGATGGATGGGTTAAACTCACCAAAAAGCGGTGTTTCCTCGCTAGTTGGACATAGCTTTTTTTGTCCATGACCGCATCTGAGCAAGCTAAGGGAACGAAGGCCGCTCCAAACATTCTTCTTTTCAGTATTTTAGTGTGAAAACGAACTGAAGCCCAAATAATGATCCCAGATATTGGAGTAATTACTTTTGTAACTACGGCCTCACGGTTTCCTGTCTCTTGGTCTTCTTCATTTTCAGCCACCACTAGTCCATAATCAGATAGCAGAAGGTGCTGAGTCAATGCCAGGGGATGGACACTGCGTTGGTCTTCTCCTCTTCTTCTGGACTTAGTGTAAAGGTCCAGTAACGGCTTTTGTAAAGTTCGCATGTTCACTTTCTTTCTTCTGGTGGGGAAAAAAACACTTCCAAGATATCGCACACGGAACCCGTCATCCACTTCTTTCGGGCCAGATGATCCAGGACTGTCGCGAACGATCATGGTTAGATATCAGGCCTGTAATTACTTATTTGATGACTTCGCTTGCATCTTCAGACCCTGAAACAGAGATAATTGATGGCTTTTGAATAAGGTAGCGTCAGGTGGTAACCATTATTAAATTACTGCTAATCGAAATATCGTAAAATAAGCATTTCATTGTATCATAAAATATTAAAACACAGATTTACCCTAAAAGCAAAAGTAACTCGACTTTCTATATCTGTGCAAGAAATCCAATATTAGTTAACCTGTACTTCACATTGTATGAATAACGGCAATACAGGCAAAATCTATACAAATAAACTGCAGTGGCTTGTCTTTGGATAGAGGAATTTCGTAAAAGTTTCCAAAATATGACAGAAGATGTGCAACAAGACAACTTATTGGATAATCCAGTCTAGTATAGAAGAATGTTCATGAGATGGCGCTCTCTGTTCAATATTTTGCAAGAATTCCACTGTCAGTAAGTTATACGTCCTTATTGGGATGTGTGAGCAATAACGAGTGAAGATAGCCTAGAAAAAACAGGTCGATAAAACCAGTCCTGCATTCTTTGCACTGTCAAGTATTGCCTAGGGGCTTCCCTAATTTGTTGGTATGTTTGTTGGTATTAGAAGAATTCAAAGTGCGAGTAGAGGGCTGTTATTTTGACTTCCTGCACCTGCGTAGAGTTTAACCTATGGAAGTGTCTGGGTCTTCTCGACGACCATTCATTCTGTTTTAAAGTACAAAATCAATGTTATATTTAGGTGTTGAAAGAGCTTGTATCACCCATACTATAGTAATTTTGTTGAATTATTTGTACATCTTAAACCACACTTCTGCGTGAGAACTGACAAGTACGTGGGTATGAAGGTCAAATGACGAGGGAACGTAAAACTTATCCTATTCTCATTGTATTTATACGTATTTATTTATAGTACGTCATATCTGTTTGTTTTTGAATTTCGCGCAAAGCTACACGAGGGCTATCTGCGCTAGCCGTCCCTAATTTAGCAGTGTAAGACTAGAGGGAAGGCAGCTAATCATCACCACCTCTTGGGCTACTCTTTTACCAACGAATAGTGGGATTGACCGTCACATTATAACGCACTCACGGCTGAAATGGCGAGCATATTTGTCGTGACGGGGATTCGAACCCGCGACCCTCAGATTGTGAGTCGAGCGCCCTAACCACATGACCATGCCGGGCCACGTCATATTTAAGCAGAATACTTAGCTGGATAACATAAATAGTCAAAAATTCGATTTGAGTTTAGATAATTAAATTATGCAAAAAGAAAGACGTATGCGAAGTAAACCGCGCTCTTACTATCCCATTTTTTCCTGTACATCTACAGTCTGTGCTCGTGTCTTTTTAAATACTTTTAATGCGCCAATCCTCTAAAAGTCGTATTCGTCTATATGTGAAACCAGGTTTTTATATACGTTATTTTCATTTACAATTTCAGATGACTTGTTAGACAACGTTTTCTCTTTATAATACAAATCAAATACAAGGCAAAAACACCCCCTTTGCCTTGTATTTGATTTGTATTATAAACACCCCCTAGACTGAAAAGAAATACCTTTATTCATTGTCCTGCCACTGTTATTCTTAAAGACTTTTGGGAGTCTAAATCATTCGTCTTCCCATATTGTATCTTTTGAAACGTTCTTTAAACGAAGAGTACTGTGTCATGAGTTTAAAACAATTCTGAACTTACTGTCGAAGCGTAACCAAGAAATAATTGGGAAAATCCCGGTTAATTTCCAAAATGCAGCAGGCTAGGCCAATCTTGTGGTCGTAACATGTAGGTGCGTAATCTTAAGAATTATTTGACCCATGACTTTTCTTGCGATAAAGCACCAGGTTTGTGAGTGTAAAATACAGAAGTTCTTTTTACGAAACCACTTTTTTACAGAATGCGTTATAAAAAGCCTAAGTTCTTTTCTCAGAAACAAGCAAAACGAACCCTCTTAAAATATTATAGAAGTTGCCATGAGGTAGGAAACTAAATCAAACTTCCAACCTTAAAATTATCCTGATAAAATAAAATTCGTTATTTCGAAGACTTCACGCAACACTATACATTGGTTTGTTTGTTATTAAGCACAAAGCTACAAATGAGCTACCAGTGCTGTGCACATCGCTTATAAGGAAACTCGATTTTTAGCGTTATAAGCTCCCGGGCTTACAACCATAAACTATTTTTTGTACAGCAAGAAATGAAATATCCTAAAGCAAACGTTTGGATTTTTTGATAATTTATTTCTGTATTTACAGTTCCATAATCACTAATCCCAGTGTGCTCTACATTTCTCATTTTGTTGTCGTCACTTTGATAAGTAGAAGAATCTTCATCAATTCAGCATTTTTTTTCACTCTTTTACTGTTTCTTTTATTTTGGGGGAAGACTCGGAAATTGCACCGATTTATTAAGTAATATAAAACAACGTATTTTTAGTATTTGTTTACACATATAAAATACCGCCAGTCTTATTTATTCAGGTTTATTCGATGTATATTTCAATGGATATATCGATTGCAAAAGTTTAGGTAAACCTAAATTTGATATATTTATTATATTACCGAACACTAAAATGTGCTATCAGCACTGTGCCCGCCGCAGAGGTCGAACCCTGAATTTTAGTCTTACAATTTGAGGGAAGACATTATAGACTGCTGGAGTATAAAAAATAATAATTACGTGTAGTAATCACAATGTTTGGCCACGTACAGTGTACTCTGCATGAGAACATTCAAGGTTAGTCAGTAGTTGTAGCATGGTAAATGTTTATTTATTAGAACTATGAGAAACTACTACAAAACACACTTGTAACAAATTTACAGAGAATATATTACGTCCACAAGTAAACGTGCATCATCTGTGAGGCGTATTCAATGTGCTTTCTAAATGAATGATAGTACTTTAGAACAAGTGGTGTATACAGACTTTACATCCTCCCCCAAAATGCTTGCCACAGTATTTTGATAAAAACGAAACACCAACGAAATCCTAACAAATGAGCATGAATACAACCATTTTACTCTGATAGTCTCGTGTTACGGCAAAAACATTGTGGTGTTGATTGTATTTACTATATTGGGAATAGGACTTATCTGTGGAGTTTTTGCACGTGTAAATTCCCAGTGATATAAAACAATGCTGTATGGACATTCCCAGGTGTCATGGCGGAGGTATTCAGTCAACAAGCCAATCTACCACAAGACACGTGTAACAAATGCCTAATTTCAAAACAGCACCATTATTAAAAATAATCGCTAGAACTTACACCTTAACTATGAGATCACCTGTAAAGATTAATTGGAAAAATTGACCACAGCTTTCCAGCTTCACCAATTGGCGGAACTTTCGATACAAAAATGAAAACAGATTGAACACAAGACACCAGTCCAAATCTAGTTCAGACGTGCAGCCATTGGGACCTCTTTTATGACTACATAGGAAGATATTTAGGTTTGCAGAGCAACTTATTAATCTTTTTTTCAAACACACAAGCCTTACTACTTTAAATACACGTGGCTGCATAGTTGAGATGTAATTTGTCAACACTAAAAAATCTCCCTTGAAAAAAATATGTATGAAGATTAAATAAGAACTGCAGTAACACAGGCTTGCGATGGTTTTATTGTATTGAAAGTTTTATATGTTCTACAGTAATTCATGTACGCTAAATCCGAAAATGGTATCCATTTTTCACCATCACGTACAGATTTTTCACAAAACGTCATAACGCAATACATATAAGAAAGACCACAAC
>NW_013665614.1:1657371-1660816 GCF_000517525.1 Limulus polyphemus
AAGACCACAACGCGTAGTTTTGAGACTAAAAGACGTAGATTTCACACAAACAAAATCAGGATGATTTTCTTCAGTTTGTTTGTATTTTTGTTAACAAACATAATAATAAAAAAAATTCATTGTGGTAAACACAATAATAAGTTGACCTAAGTAAAAGCTTTTTCTTCCCGATTTCTAAAAAAATCCTTACGTGATAGAAAAAAAAAAGAATATTACTTTCGAAATCTGTGTAGCTGAATTATGGAAAGTCCGTTATTAAAACTAAAACAACTTTTATGAAGTTTAACTTCGCAGGCCAGTGTATTTGATGCTCTACATTTATATCTCGCATATTTGATCGGGATTGTTGGTTCGTTTTAGATCGAAGCCACATTGAGATATCTGCGGGGAATTGAACCCTGGATTTTAGAGTGGTAAGTCCGTAGACTTGCCGCTATTCTACCACGGGATGTTGATTAAAAATTATTAACAAGCATGTAATATAGTTTGAGTCTATATACTCTGGTTCCTTTCTTTCAAAAGTAATATAATGTCCATAAACAGGTTAAGACAAAAAAAATGAGTTGTTTACATTCATATTATATATCTGTAAAAGTTATCAATGTGGTAGTTTATTTGGCTGCTTATTTTTTTCTGCTGTACTTTTCGGAGCAAAAAAACTACTACTGTTTTTAATACATGCATTTAATGTAATGAAGTATGACAAGAGATTGTAATTTACTGTTAATATTTAGGGGCAGTTGACGTGTGTTTTACACTGAATAAATAACGGCAATAGAGGCAAAATCTATATAGATAAACGACAGCGGCCCGTTTTTTGGTAAAGGAATTTCATAAGTTTGAAAAATATGATAGAAGACGTGCAACAAGACAATTTATTGGATAATCCAGTATAGTACAAAATAGTGTTTAATGAAATGACGTTCTCAGTTCTATATGACAAAGTCATTTACAAATAATAAGAGTGATAACTTACAATTTCATTGAGTTCGTTTTTGCTTTTCAAATCCAACAGCGTTTAAAGGGTTGTCTAAAAGCTTTCTTGATCATTGTGTGGTGATAATGAACTCGTGGTAACTTAAAATGGGATCCTTGTTTATTTATTATCTGCAAAAAACAACAAAAAAAACGTTATTCCTTTACCTGCTGATCATTGTGCGGCAGTAATGAACACGAGGTGACCTAAATGAAATCCTAGATTATCTATTATCTATAATAAAAAAAAACATTATTTCTTCACCTGTTAATCATTTTGTGGTGGTAATGAACATGTGTTGATCTAAAATGAAATCCTAGATTATTTATTAACTGTAATAAAAAACATTATTTCTTCACCTGTTAATCATTTTGTGATGGTAATGAACATGTGGTGAGCTAAAATGAAATCCTAGATTATCTATTAACTGTAATAACAAACATCATTTCTTCACTTGTTAATCATTTTGTGATGGTAATAAACATGTGGTGAGCTAAAATGAAATCCTTAATTATCTAATATCTGTAAAAGAATATATTATTCCTTCACTTATTGATTTTGTGTTTGAAAAGGGAAAATTTGCATACCATATTTGTCGGTGTATAAGACGATCCCATGAGTAAATTAAGTGTATTTCTTTTTGAGGTTCGGTGTATAGGACGACCTCTATTGTCAAGCAAGTCTAGGACGTAACTTTTGTAAAGCTCTTCTTAGAAGTTATTTTTAAACTGTGCTAACCTGTGCTCTGGAGTAATCAATACAACCATAAGTGTGGTTTTTATGTTCTTAAAGAGCTAGACAGCTCAATGTGGCATAAACAACTTTACAAAGTTTTAATCACAGTTGCACTCTTTTTTTTCTATTACAAAAAAATACTAAACCTTACGATATAGTGATCTACTATAAAAATATGTTTACAAAATTAGTGTACGTTACAGAAACTAACTTTTTTTATATATAATATTAGCAATATTTTAGTATGAAGGATGAGATCAATACATTTTAAATAAAAAATGTCTTGATTAATTTTAACTAGCGTGTGAGATAAATAAATTCTAGTTATGAAGAATCGAGACAAATGATACAATTACAAATATGTTATTGCAACGCCCTTACTCAAAAAGCAAAGTAAAAGTAACACGTAGTTTAGTTAAATGGGCTATTAACCGTAGAGTCCTTACTGGAACTTTTGTATTTAAACCTGTGTATGAGACGAGGGGTAAAATCAGACATTATTTTAAGAGTAAAAAGTATCGTCTTATACACCAGTAAATATGTTATTTATTTTGTTCGGTTTGAAGATTACTCTTAGGCTGACTTGGAGATAAGTTGATTGCACAATGTTCTTAGTTTTTCTTATTAGTTTGATGCCAGGAGAACTAGAGAAGAGTAACACCAAGGCGACAGGGCATTTAGGAATTGTAAACATTTATAATATATTCAAAAATACTTTTGTTGATGAATGCTAGAGGGAAAGCATTTTTGATCAAGTATTTTTAATACCGATTACTTCATCATGAAAGTTGCAATATGAGCTGGTAAATTTATACGCTCTATGAATTAAAATGTTTATTAAGTAAATTTTGTAACAATCAGGTATGAATGTAGTACAGACCGTAATATGTTGATTTGTGGTAGTATATAATTTCTAACCTGTTGTTCAGGTTGATAACCTCTAGATCTAAAAAAAAGGCAATTTAGATTCTTCTTGTTCCTCAGCTGTAATCGTGTGGCGATAATGAGCACGTGGTGACCTAAAACGAAATCTTAGATTGATTATCATCTCTAAATAACATTATCTTAACTTCTCCCGCTTGGAACGCAACTCATCAGTCATGTTATTTATAAGCTGATGCTTATGGGCAACACATAGCAATAAAGAAATCCCATTAAAAGCAATTTGATTATTTAACTAAAACTGCCTTTTTATAGGGTTAGTTGGTCGACAAACTTAATCTTAAATTTTTTTTTAAATACAGTACTGTGCAAAAGTGTTAGGACAAAGTCAAAAATTAGATTTCGGGCTACTTTCAAAGAACAATGGAAGGAATATCCCTGGTGAGACATCAAAAGCTTATTAATCTTCATATCTAATACAACAGAAACTCAGTGAAAGTGCTTGAGTTCAGAAAACATTTAATATTTTGTGTGTCCCTTTTGCTTTGATAACTGCAGACAGTCTTTCAGGCATTGTTGCAACATATTTAATCAAAGTGTCTTTGGGATTTTACTCCAAGTGTCTCTAATACACCCCACTTTTGATTTTTCAAGTTTTTGAGCTATCAAGTCCCAGATCTACTCAATTGGGTTAAGATCGGGGCTCTGTGGGAGCCATTGCATCATTTGAATGACTCCAGTAGCTTCTTTCTTAGCTAAGTAATTTCTGCATAGGTTGGACGAGTGTTTGGGGTTATTTTCTTCTTGATAGTGGAATCCTTTATCAATAATACGCAAACCACTGGGTATACC
>NW_013665614.1:1661537-1675774 GCF_000517525.1 Limulus polyphemus
GTGCAAATATCTCCTGTCGCGTCAGCAGAAAAACACCCCAAACCATCACACTGCCTCCCTCATGCTTCATGGTAGGTGCTATGCATTGAGGTAAGTATATTTTACCTTTCTTCCGCCGGACGTACAACCTACACTTTGTACCATATATTTCAAACTTGGAGTTATCCGTCCATAACACCCTTTTCTAAGTATCAACAGTCCAGATTTTGTACTTTTTTAGCAAATTCCAGTCTCTTGACAATATTTGGAGATCGAAGTAAAAGTTTTTTTAACTAAAACACGACCAACTATTCCATTATCGTTGAGTATTCTGGATACTGTAAATCTGGACAGTTTTCTGTCATTTGGTACATGGTCGTTTATCTCATGCTTGAGATCAGTGGCAGTCCTCCTTCAGTCCTTGGCCCGGCATGGCCAGGTGGTTAGGGCGCTCGACTCGTAATCTGGGGGTCGCGGGTTCGAATCCCCGTCCCACCAAACATGCTCGCTCTTTCAGCCGTGGGGGCGTTATAATGTGACGGTCAATCCCACTATTCGTTGGTAAGAGAGTAGCCCAAGAGTTGGCGGTGGGTGGTGATGATTAGCTGCTTTCCCTCTAGTCTTACACTGCTAAATTAGGGACGGCTAGCGCAAATAGCCCTCGTGTAGCTTTGCGCGAAATTCAAAACAGACAGACAAACCTTCAGTCCTGAAGGCTGCATAACGCAATGTTTAACACTATATATTAAGTTTTGTTGTCATGCCACTGCCCAAAAAAGCGTAGAGAATTGCCAGTAGATCAGAAAGTTCGAATAAAAGCTTTACGTGATGCTGGTTGGACTCTTCGACAAGTTGATGCAGTCTTGAAATGCTCCCCCAAACACTGTCAAGTACACCCTAGATCGTGGGACCGAGACAGGTAAATTTGAAAATAGTAAAGGAAGAAGTAGAACACCTAAACTCAATGATACTGATGCTAAGTATCTTCCGTTAATCAAGGTTTATTTGTGGAGTGCAATTAAATTGATTTATTGTAGCATATAACAGTACCATATGCTAGTTACTTGCTAGTTTCTTTCTATATAGTTAAGACATTGCATGGAGCACCATGACAGTTATTTCAGATCCTAAATTTGATTAGTATATTCATTCAAACAGAACTCTTATGACGTGCCCTTGGTACAAGTATATGGGAATTCTAAAGAATTATAAGTATTCTCATCCTGGCTCATTCAATTGTCAAAAGGAATCAGTGAAGCATTGCCATAGTATTGAAATGTTTATTCAATAATCACATGGAAGAATTAGTCCCATAAAATGGAAAGAATGACAAAATATTTTCTTGTCCTAACACTTTTGCACAGTACTGTATATATATATATATATATATAAACCCTTTTACAATCACAAGTTTGTTATAGCTATTGTCCTGGATTTTTGTTTTTAATTTATATGTTTGAACTAAGTGTTGTGAAATTTATCTAGGCCTTCCAAACAGAATTTTTATTAAATAACTAATGACCATAATGATAAAAGTACATGGAATTGCTCCTTACCAGTGAACCTTTTTCAATTATTTATCGGTGATATTTTACAAAAACAAATTACAAACTAGAGTTAAGTAAAAGATCATAACAGTTCCTTTGTCTTGAGTAATCATGATTATAATCATCCTTTGATGTTAGATTTACTGTAGGCTTAAATATATTTATTCCTAATTTCAACTAGAAAATTCATAAGTTATCAATGATAGAAATAAAATATGCGTCAATGTTGTTTTTTCGTCAGTTAATGCTGCTGCTTGACACGCATTACTCACATTGATCTATTAAATCTACTAATTTTTTATTGTAACATGTGTGTGTGTGTCTGTATATAAAGCGCGTAATTAATAAATTGGCGTTGGCTGGTTTAGTTTTTTTTTTTCATTATCATTTACAACCCGTCCGGCATGACGTAATTGTTAAAATCCAGGGCTGCCTAACAGTAGTTTTATGTACAAGACGTGATGCCTCTGATCATGCTCTGTACTTTTAGTTGTGGGCTAATCCGGTTATTCGGGTCAAAACTGGAAAAATCCCTTGTGGCGGCAGATATTGCTGACCTACTGTACTTCTTTTGGTCAGTAGTTTAAACCTGGGGATGACTAAAACTGAACCTTAGAGGGCCTCTGAGCTGCACGTTTAGACAACATGGTGTTCAGGGTGAAACATTCACATTTTAATCTAAATAACTACGATGTTTTACGTGGTGAATTCAGTCACGTATTAGAAGGCTTAATTTAATCAAAAAACAGAATTACGACGGCAACAACACATATTTATTCATTAAACTTTCCATATGAAACAGTTCACTTTTGCTTCTTAAGCCTTCCAAATTTCTCATTTTGTTTTAATAATCCTCTTTATGAATAAATGCAGTTTGACAGTCTTATTACATTTTTTGTTATAAACAAGAAAATATAAAAACGAAACTTCATTTTTAGAACAGAAACTATTCCTTATTACAGCTAGAGGAAATTAATCTTTTTTTTTTATCAGGCAAGTTTGCTAAATACCAAACAAACTCACTGAATTTAAATGTTTAACATATTTATCTATACCATATTTACCAAACAACTTAAAATACAAACCAATCCTATCCGAAGTTAAAATAAGTGATGGTATTTAAACGCAAACCACGCTTGAAAACCTTTTTCAAAACAACGTCCACTTTCGACTTCCTCTCATTTTCATGACATGTATAGCATACAGTTATACAAGTGTAGAGACTGTTTGGCCTTCACATCGGTAAAACTAAGCGCCGCCTACAAAAATACAAGCTTATAAACACGTGGGACTATAAATGAAGACTTGTCAAAAACCGAACAATCATTTTCCTTCTTCAATACATAAACACGGGAGACACGCAACGTAATATCAATTTAGATTATTTTATTAGCTATGGATGATTTAGGCATTGGGCTTTTGCGAAAGATATCTTGTTAATTAACGACAGCCTCACTACTCTTAACGATACATAATTTTCTTTTCTCTGAAATCGCTTTATCCTGATGTAATAACTACGATTGCTTTTCTTGTACGTTTTCAAACATACGTATAAAATAAATTATTTAGTTTGCTTAAAGAATACTGATTATCAAATATGTGTTGCGATTCCGGAACAATTTATTGAGTTGCCGTCGTAATCCAATTTATTTTTCTAATTAAATAGTATTTGTTTTTTAATTTTGTAAGAATTGTTAGAAAGAAAACATAGCTATAAACGGCTGTAAACGTAAGTCACTACAATATAATATAACACAATTTTTCGCAAAGTTTACTCACTAAAAGACAAAACGCCCCCACCCAGCAGCACAGCAGTATGTCTGTGGACTTACAATGCTAGAAACCGGGTTTCGATACCTGTGGTTGGCAGAGCACAGAGAGCCCATTGTGTAGCTTTGTGCTTAACTACAAACAAAAGACAAAACATACACACTGTTCAAGCGTTAGCACTGATTACATATATAATAGATAATCATAAACCATTTAATAAAATAAGTTGATTTTAAATTCTGATACGTCAAAGACAGCACGAAAATAGTACTTAGTTTCAAACTAAATTAACTTACAAAATCACTTAGATTTTCTTCACCTATCTAAAAACATAATTATCGGTCTTTGCGGTGAGCGCAGCACAAATAACCCATTGTACAGTTCTACGCTTAACAACAAATAACCCAACATTAGATATTGATAAACTACTTTTGTCAAATTGAACTTATGTATACTTGCTTGAAGTGTTATTATTTTCTCATATTTTTATTAAAGTTTGAAAGATTGAAAATCTTGAATAGTAGCAATTCCAGCATTATCAAAATCTGAATAATTACTTCTTTTAAGACTAATGTATAATTAGACTTGGTCTATTTTACACCATCTTTAGAGTCAGATTTTCTCTGTGTGTGTTGTGTTATAACAAAGCCACATCGAGCTATCTGCTGTGTTCACCGAAAAGAATCAAACCTTTTTTTGTAGCGTTGCAAATCCGAAGACTTATCACTGTTCCACCGGGGAACCAGGATTTTTTGCCGAAGATTTCATTCACACATGTAGGTGGAACTAGGAATTCTAACTTATAAGGATACAAAAGATATACCTATGTCCTGATCTACGTCCTGGTGACTATTGTAACTTTTTTGTTTGTTTCAGACCTGACACTCTTATAATGCAGCGCATGGCCCCAAAGTGCGGAGCGTGATTTTGAGGATAATATCCGTGAATCCTGAGATTCACCATCACTCACACTAACAATTAACCCACTGTAACCTACTATAGTACTTCTAAGAACCTATGAATTAATACAAAGGACGATATGTTAACGTCACTAAATACCAGGGCTTATGAAGCCGGCTGGGATACGAGAGACATAATAATGGCCTAGACGTTGTATATATGTCATCACTTTTTATAAAAAAACAAAAACAGCTGTTATTGTGTGACTCAGATTAAGCAAGTGAATTATAATTATTATCAGTTTACTTAAGTCATTTACAAATCATATTTATAAAGTACGGATTAATAACATACCAAGGTATGTCAAGCTACCTTCAGAACATAGTAAGTTGGCTACTTGTGAAAACAATGGAAGTGCATGTTCTGAAGTACCACTTCACCGTATAACCTTACATAAAGTCCAATCGATGAACTTTTATTTATTTTATAATTAATACTGTTTCTATATTTAATTTTTGAATATTTTCTTCGTATTTCTATCTTGAAGAACGTCTTTAGAAAACGTGGGATAGATTTGAAAATTTAGAATGTATTTTTTTTTAAATAAAATTACACAAAAATTTAACATATGAACAAATACACGTTCATTAATTTTGATATTTTATTTTAGACACTTGTTTTGGCTTATAAACGCTTATTGTAACTTCGATTGGCTCCACAAATTTCGTGTTTTAGTTCATATTTATACCGTCGTTTAAAGTGCCTTCATTACGCCGATTATTTGATTTTCAGTACGCGTTTACGTTTATAAAATACGAACAATTAGAAAGAGACCTTTTTAACTGTCCAATCTGTGCTTTGAGGAAAAATGTTTTCTTTTATTAACCTCTTAGTGGCAGTAACTATATAAACCTCCATCACTGTATTATCGAACACATTTAAGTCAGCTATTTATTTAAATCATTTAAAGACTAGTAACTAAACGTAATAGCTGATGGATGGTAAGAGATAGGGTTAAATTTGTATTTAGACAGATAGGTATATGGGTGAACAGATGAATGGATGGAAACACTTGTGTTAAAAAACGATCACAGTTTTATAAATATGATGAAAGAAAAAAATATTCACAGAAATGGAAATATACTTTCTATTATTCTATTGTAAATGGTAATACACACTTTTTACATATAGTCTACGTACATATGCACACACGAGTATATATATTTATATATATATATCTACCCTTACAGCCAGTTAATGACGTTTACCTTCCGGTTTTGTTTAACCACTGGAAATCACAGTCCCAGTTCTGTAAAACAAATCTGCTGTATCATCATTAGGCTTAGCATTCAAATATTCAGAATTAATACGTAATTCTAACCTATTAACAAAGTTGCTTAATTTTTTTTATTTAATGGTGCATAAGTTATAGGATAAAAAGGTATTGTTTTTCACAACAATGATTATAAATGACACTTTTGCATAAACTAATAAGAAAATTACAAATACGTATTTTTTATAAAATTAATTTTCTTATATAAATAATTATACGTTTTGTATTAGGTTATGTTGTTATTGTTTTTCTTTCCTTTGTAAAGTAAATAATCGTATACTGAAAATTTTATTTCGTAAAAGCTCAACAGGTGTCTCCTGCCACAAATTTCCATTGTACATAGAAAAATATCATTATTAACTAAATCAGTACTTTAACCACGTTGTGCATGAGTCTTTTTTTTTTTCGAGTTTCAGCATCGAGGTTTTTATCGTCCACTAGAAGTTCCTCTAGTGCTTCGTACATCTTCAGTAAAATCATCTTTATAAAATATTTTATGTACATAATTCTCATGTAAAAACTATATATATTATTTACAGAGTGTAAAATAAAAAACTAGAAGAAAAAAGAAAAAAGTCCAATTTCCGAAAAGTGTCGCATTATCGGATTTCTAGAACAGTAAGGTTACAACTTAATGTAAATTTGTTGTTAGTGCAAACAAACATGTATACTTATATAGAGGAAAGTGAAAATGCTTTATTCAATCGTGTTAATATGTACGCACGTACGCAGGGGGGGGGGGTCGAGGGGACTCGGCTGAACCTCCTATTTTTGTGATGTAACAAATTTTGATGTAGATAGTACAGAACTTTACTATAATAAAACGTACATTTTTATGCTTACTTAAGTCCAGCTCCCCATGCAGTGTTACAATAAAATGATGATTTGTAGACTTTTCATTGGATTTTTGTGGATTTTATGTGAACAGCCATGCGGTTGTTTAAGCTACATCTAATGGAAAATTATTTCCAGATTTAATCTCATAGAACCTATTTTGTTAAAACAATTTCTGTGAGGGATGCCCCCATACACCCCATAGCATTAGTATGATTTGCATGCTGATTATACTCCGCACAACGTATTGGCTTTTCATCCCACAAATTAGAAAACCCCCTTTCGAACATTCTGCATTTGGCCATGATATATGCTTCTATTTTTGCTTTATGTTTATAAAGAAGAAAAGTCAGAGGTTTATACAATTATTGTCACAACTGTATAGTATTATCTACAATACGAAAATATGATACTTCTGCTTGAAATGAATTAGGTAAACCTTTTTTTATATATATTTGTGTAAGTTGTTTTGGTTTGTTCTGAATTTCGCGCAAAGCTACACGAGGGCTATCTGCGCTAGCATTCCCTAATTTAGCAGTGTAAAACTAGAGGGAAGGCAGCTAGCCATCACCACCCACTGCCAACTCTTGGGCTACTCTTTTACCAACGAATAGTGGGATTGACCGTCACATTATAATGCCCCCACGGCTTAACAGGCGAGCATATTTGGTGGGACAGGGATTCGACCCCGCGACCCTCAGATTGCGAGTTGAGCGCCCTAACCACCTGGCCTTGCCAGGCCTTGTGTAAAATAAGAAGATAGATTAAAACTACCAAAAGATGATGATCTTTGTGGTAGATACATGTTTCACGCTGACTATACAGTGCAAAAACTACTTTAAAGATCAGAAGTAAAGTCACGTCGTTCAGCGTTCCATTTCGGGTCAGTGTTCGAACAAGTTTTCTAAAACAATAGTCTACACTAAAGCTACAACTCACGTGTAGGACAACTTCTCGGGACCTCAGCCGGGTTGTCTTCGGTTTAAAATACAGACTTGCAGTAAAATTGGTGAATATATTTTGTATTTATGAAACATTCATCTCTTCACTGTCCAACAGAAATTAAAGAAGCTACTACGCGTGCAACCACGTGATGTTCCTAGCTAAGTTTTGTTAGCTATGTTTTTTAGATATGTATCTAGAATATCTACCAAAAATCCTGTGAAGTAGTAACATCTTCAAGTAACCACATCTAGTTAAAACTTCATTCTACAACGTAGTTTATTGTCACTTTTGAGTAATGAAAAATAATGTTTAGGTATTTTTGCCCATGTAACAGTGAAACAGGTCAAAGTCTCAATATATGATCCTGAAGATTAAGGCCCAAAAGCACTGTATGTAGCTGAGCTCACACTTTTGAAAATCTAGGCCTAAAGAAAGCAACTCCTAAAATATCTCTAAAATTTACCTGCCTTCACAGCCCTGAAAACAGCTCGGAATAAAGTCCTTTAATCTTCAGTGGAACCAGAGCAATATAACTAAAAATGGCCCAGTAATATAGTTGTGATTACATCCATAGAAACATAGCCCTTAAAATAACTCTAAAATTTATCTGACATTAGAGCAAATGATTTTGAATAAAATGTAGTTAAAAACAAAGTTTAAAATCCTTTAGGGAAATAATAAGGAATGTAAATCTACGCATTAGCACGGTGAATATATTTATTCTAAAGGTCCAGTTTGGTTATAGTTAACATTTAGGGCTTTAATTGTTTGGAACTATACCTAGAGGTTTAAAATATATCCCAGGTTTTCATATGCAGCAATGTATCTTTTCAAATAACTCTTAAAATGCATTTTTATTCAGGGCTCCTTTGATTGTCATATTTCTTATAATTTTACTGGAGACTTTTAAAAGTTTAAAATATATATCCCAGGTTTATATACGAAGAGCTGTACACAGAGCTATATTAACTGCAAAAAGATACATTTGATTCAGGGCTACTTTCAAGGCTTTATTTCTTAGTTTTGCTGAAGACTCAGAATTTTATTCAAAAACACCTTTATTCCGAACCTTTTTCGGTGATACACAGATAGGTAAATTTTAAGGTTATTTTAAAGGTTATATTCATGTAGAGTCATAATCAAGGCTGCATTATGAGAATATTTTCTGATAAACTTTTATTTTGAATTGATTGAATAAATATGACTAATTAACAAGTGAACGTAGAAAACAACTTGATGGTAACGTTAATTAACGTCGCTCTGCTAAGAAAGCTGGACATACGCTTTACTGAGGAACTGGATATACCGCCTCGGTATAAATGATTCAAACCTAGTGCCGACGGCAAGGTAAACTGCTACTAGAGCACAGATATCGCTTATTTATTTTCTACCTTTAGCTTTGTCTAGTTTATATACATAATGTTTAATACTCTTTATTTATCTTCTTAACTTAGTAATGATATAAAAAGGGCTACACTGAGAAGATAAAAATAATAAATAAGAAGAAACAAACTAACCTTTTTAAAGAGGTTGTGCAGGATAACGCCGCCACCATGAACAACGTAGACGTCAGTTTTGTTTAATGCCAGTTCCCAGCAGCTCGGCTACAGAAGTTCGCCTGGCGAGACCACATATGCGAGAAAGTTAGTCTAGACTGATTATTGCACATAACCCTAGTTTTAGACTATTTCGCAAGGGCGCCGCTCTTCTGACAAAAGTTAGTAGAAGTGGAAGCTATACCTGAGCGCCATATTTGTCACCACAGCACGTGCTCACCATTTTTACTATATATAGCAAGGGAAAAATGACGAGTCCTCAAGCAGGTTATAGACTAACTTCATTCCCCCCCACCACCACATAAATATATAAGCATCCGGGAACTGATAAAAGTGGTAGAACAGCCTTTGCTATCTTAGGGTGGAGCCACGACAACTTGTATATATATATATATATCCTCCAGGTATTAAACTAATCTGTTTCTATGGTTACCTTTTATGTTCTTTTCCAATTACCCTTTTCTCATTTGCCATTATAAAGGACAAAAGAAAAAAAATAACAAAACTTTAGAACAATATTTGTACATGATGCCAGTTTAGACCATTAAATGTATATGCATAATGTGAGTAGCAATATTTGTTTTATTTGAATGTTTGAAACAGTTAGATATGTCTGTATATGGTGAGGTAACATTGAGTTAGCCGTGATCAACTTTATAGCGCATTTCTTTATTTCAATTTGAAAAAGAGTAAAAGGGCGTCTAGGAGATTTTATGTAAGACAGTAAGCTTATACAACCCACATAACTGTCTCTAAAGGAAGAAAAAACATATAAAAGTTATCGTGTCATTGGTTACATTTACGATACAGTCTATATGTTTTAGAGTTTTAATGCTTTAAATTCCAGTTACCTTTTTTTTCATGTGCGTAGTTTAAAGTATATTTTAAAACGAATAAACAACAAATGGGTTACTCCTTCAAATTTGAAGAGAGTAATTTATTAATTAATAACTTGTGTTTAAATATTAATTATTAGACACATGTAATCAATCGGCATCTTTAAAATTAATTATTCATTTGAATAAATCCATTTAATTTTAATAGACAAACTGAACTTAGCAGTACAAAACAAGAACACTGTTAAACGGTGGTGTGACGTGTACTAACTGTGAGTTCGTATAAAACATTACTTACATCTAGTATGCACATTACCCGGATAATATTTTTACTGTTACGAAGTTAGCAATCTACACCACTTGAGCCTGTACAAAAGAATCGTTCAGTTTGTACACATAGATAATTAAAGTTTCTTAATAAACTTGCAATAAACCATCTCAACAAGATGCTACTGGACAGTTAATTTCCAGTAAGAGAAAAGTCACACATCCGCCTTATAACTACTTTTTAAAAACACGTGGTTTTAAGTGACACCGGTCACAAAAAGTAAATCCCAAGCGGAATTATATCCCACCAACCCAGTTGTTCTCAAACTTTTTACCACTTTTTGTTTTGAAGTATAAATCCAGGCCTAATTAAAAAAATTAGTAGCAAAAATCGATATGTTTACCACTTACCCATTAATGAGAAGGATGTGATTGTTTTTTTCTGCTACGATTGAAGAATATCTGGTACAATATTTGTCAAACACAGGTGAGTCTATGGAGGCGATGAGCGAGTGCGTAAGTGGGGAGAGCAGTATCTTTAGATACTCGCGAAGCTCGAATTAGGCTTATTACAAACTTTATAATTTGTACTTTGTTTTCGCGTACCATCCACAATTGGTCCTCGTACCACGAGTGGTACATGTATACCATAGTTTGAGATCCAATGAATTAATCCTAAGTTCTACTCAAAATCAATTTCTCCTACCTGGTGTTTATATATTCAAAACATAATCACCACATGCCAATGAAACTATCACCTGAGTTTAATCTGCATGGTATAAACTATTAAAAACTGAGAAGTTGATGTCCTAATTCTAATAAAAATACTCTCTGTGTTTGTTTTGCTAATTTATTTAACGTTTTATAACATGAACACGAAACCTGAGGTAACTCAGAAGAAGCACACAAAACTAAAGATGAATTAATTTATTTTGTAGATATGTTATTTATGTACACTAAGATCACTTTTATTTTGTAATGTTTTTTGATAGATCATTAGCTGGTGGTTACCTTGTAAGTGTAATACTAATAACTTTACAAAATGCTTACAATGAACAAAAT
This sequence comes from Limulus polyphemus, assembly GCF_000517525.1. Taxonomy (NCBI): domain Eukaryota; kingdom Metazoa; phylum Arthropoda; class Merostomata; order Xiphosura; family Limulidae; genus Limulus; species Limulus polyphemus. The sequence goes on from NW_013665614.1 coordinate 1,672,567, forward strand.
AAATCATAACTGAAAAAAATTTCTTTAAACGTGTTCGTTTTAGAGCAAGGTCAGCTGTGTCCACCACGGGGAATCGAACCTCGGATTTAAGCAGTGTAAGTCCCGGGGCCACTTTAAAAGCATGGATAAAATAAACGAGGATCAAACGTCTCACTTTATTTTCTTCTTTCTTCTTTTTTTTCTAATTTAAGGCTGTTACACCTCTTTCTCAGTGCTTGTAGATCTAGTGTTTAATTTAAGGCTGCTACACCTCTTTCTCAGTGCTTGTAGATTTAGTGTTTCGACGTCTCCGTGTCTGTTTCCTGCACTCTTGTCCAACGAGAGTGAACGCCTTCAGACATGAGGGGTGATTTCACTTTTACTCACCGCCGTGTTCAGACATGGGTGTAGCACGTCTATGAAGCATCTTGTAGAAACAGGTCGTCATAATATTTACCTTAACAGCACTGGGCAGGTAATACCAAGACACTGGGGGCGGACAGGTTCTCTACCAATGTATTACAGTTTTCTTTTTATTCACTTTTTTGAGAATAATTTTCTCCGAGTTGATTATATTGATTTTTGTACTGTATATTGTTATTTTTATTCCTTTCCTACAATTTATTTTCATACTTTATTTTTGCCATTATTCTGTAAGTTTATTTACCATGCTGACGAAGAAATTATATAACTCTTTAATAACTTGAATTTAGATTGTATTAATATTCAATAATCGAAGGCTCTCACAGATGTATATATATCTTCGATCATGAAATACTAGTACTAAATATACTCTCTCTTAAAGAACGGTCTGCCATATTCGTCAACAACGCGGAATATTACAAAGAAGGACGTACAATTCTAGTAAATGAAAATCAAAAGGGATAAAAAAAAACATCGAAAAAAAGCAACTTTTCAGATTCTACGCTGATTTACCTATGTCGTACTGATCAATTTACCTATTCTTATTGATCAGTTTACCTATTGTATTGATAAATTTACTTATTTTGTATTGATATTTAATTCAATTAAAACACAAGGTTCTACGGACAGCCTACTTACCCAAATGTTTGTTTGTATTCAAATTTTGCGCAAAGCTACACGAGGGATATCTGCGTTAGCCGTCCCCAATTTAGCAGTGAAAGACAAGAGGGAAGGCAGCTATCATCACCACCCACCGCCAACTCTTGGGCTACTCTTTTTATCAACGAATAATTGGATTGACTGTCACATTATAACGTCCCCACGACTGAAAAGGCGAGCATGTTTGGTGGGACGGGGGATTCGATCTCGCGACCCTCAGATTGCGAGTCGAGCTCTCTATCCACCTGGCCGTGCCAGGCCTCTTACTCATATGATAACAAAACGTACAGAAAAACGAAATGATACAATAATTTTGTTTCTCTCTGTATCATTTTGTTATTTTGTGTGCGTTTTGTTATCATAATACAAGCTACTAATTTATCAAAATAAGAAATATAGTTTTATAAATACACACAAACAGGAGAAACAATAATTCATCAGGCATTAAAGACTTAAAACAACCACACAGAAAGTCTAATTTTCAGGTATTTCAACACTATCATCACTTGAAAATAATCCAAAGCATTTGAATCGGGCGTGACCAAGTAATTAATGTGCTCAGACCGTGAATCCCATTGCCGAAAAAGTGCGCTCCACACTTTGGGCCCGCAGGCGGATGCGCTAGAAGAGGAACAGTCACATCCGACTATTGGTCAGACAAGAGTAATTAGTCCAATGGTTGGAGATAGTTGCTATATATTAGCTTCCTTCCCTCTAGTGTATCAGTCAAAGCTTTTGTGTAGCTTTGCGTGAAAATTCTAAAAAAAAAAAATAAATAAAGTACTCAACCAATTTGTCAAGTTTCAAGGGAAGTTTTAGTTTCAGTATCTTAAAGAGTGCTACGCGTATAAGTTTGGCCTGGCATAACTTAGTGGTTTGGGCGTTCGACTCGCAATCTGCAGGTCACAGGTTCGAATCTCCGTCGCCGAACATACTCACCCTTTCAGCCGTGTGAGCGTTGTAAAGTGACAGTCAGTCCCACTATTCGTTGGTAAAAGAGAAGAACAAAAGTTGGCGGCTGGCGGTGTTAACTAGCTGATTTCCTTCTAGTCTTTCATTGCTAAATTACGGACAGCTGCCGCAGATAGCCCTCGCGTAGCTTTGCGCTAAATTCAAAACAAATCGTATAGGATTTGAAATCACAGTGATAGAAATCGTTGTTGATCCTCAAAGAATCCAAAGAGAAAGGCTTCTAATATAATTGTATAAAACACAAAATTCCTAATAAGACCGAACCTCATGACTGAAGTAATTCTTTGGAGTTGTTAACTGGTTCTAAGTTCTGTTTTGATTCATATAAATGTAAACAATAATTAGTTCAGAGTTATGACATATAAAAAAACGTCTAGAGAAGAGCGCTTGCTCAAAACGTTTTCCTTTTGTGTTTTTTGTTGTAAGTTTTCGTTTCATTCTCATTAATATTTAGTTTTATGCAGAATATTTATACATCGCCAATCGAACAAATTTTAGAAAAAATGTCACAGTCCATGTCTGACGACTACGTTGCTTTACAACGTAATTTCTATTAAAGAAGGCTCCGCTGTAATACCTTCGTGTCCAAAGCATACTACTCCCCCCCCCCGCTTGCTTTCCATAAACCCTATAGTGTACGAAGATGACCGTTTCCCAGCACCTATTTTAACAGACTGATCACACATGCCTATGTGTGAAATAGCATGAATACTCATTTTATTCTCCAGCTTCTTGGGGTACGCGACAGTTGAACACATATTTCGTGAATGCAACTCGTACACAAGACTTGCGTCGCTTTTCCAGACGGAAATCCTTCTTGATAATGTTGTGTACTGGGCACATGGACGGCTTTTGCCACTAACCTTTGTCTTCGGAGATTCTTACCTGTTACCAGACGCCGCATTTTTGCTTACCAGGCTGGGGAAAGACTTGTTGCAGATCTTTTTTTAGATAGTCTTGGCACTCCAAGTTGATCCATATTTCTTTGCTTTCTAATGTTATTAAATGGAAGGGATGTCCTAAATTTCAAATCTTCAATCTGAACATATTTTTTTATTATCTGAATCTGATGGTATGGATATTTTACATCGGAAAGGATTGTTTGTTTTTGAATTTCGCGCAAAGCTACACAAGGACTATCTGCGCTAGCCGTCCCTAATTTAGCAGTGTAAGA
>NW_013665614.1:1675795-1679746 GCF_000517525.1 Limulus polyphemus
TATGACGGGGATTCGAACCCGCGACCTGCAGATTGCGAGTCGAGTGCACTAACCACCTGGCCATGCCGGGCACATCGGAAAGGGCTGTTAAATGTAGTTTTGATACATTCCCTTCAATCACGACTTTATATCGATAGTGACTGTCACGTGAATTGCTGATTTGCGTATTCAAAATACTTTAATTATAACTTACTCAACTCCTTGTATTTAAATATCTGACAAAAAGATAGACAGCACGTCTTGAAAAAGAAAAAAAAACTGGAAAGCATACAGAACATTATTAGGATTTTATCAGCTGTCAATATTTAGTGATGAACTATTTGTATAAGAATAGCTAGCTTAAAGCTATCATGCCATAACTACGTCTTAATATTGCAACTACAGTAACTTTTTCTCAATTTTTTTACTTAAGAATGCAGAAAATTATTTATTGCTTTGGAAATTCAGATTTGATGGTTACGATTATTAAATAAGTATTCTGAAAGAAAGAAGAAATTCCGTTTCTTCTTCTTCTTCTTCCTGTTTTTCATATAACTTCTTCCTTAAAACCAGTGGTCAAAATAGAAAGAAGAGAGAACGTCGTTATGCCGTGTTCCAGTAACTTCCAGACAATTTTCTATCAATCTGTCCTAATAGTGGGTAACGTAACCACAGCAGCGTGGTTACTACAAATATGCTGAATCTATATAAAATGAGGCGAAATTATTTACAAACACCCTGTTGTCGCATGCCAGATAACTAACACAAGACTACCCAATACTGGTTATTATTAATTATTACCGCATCTTTAGAGATCCAGGATTGATTAAATTAGTCAAAGATGATTTACTATAACTAATATCTTGGTTTTTGTATGTCAGGAGACTCTGTATTGACAGAGAAAATGAATCTTTTAGCAAGATTATTAAAACTAATCTTTCTAACCTTGGAACTACATCCTCAATCATCAATTGTTTTTAATCTGATGGCCATTATTACACATATTGTCTGCTACTGTAGTTCCTATTGTACCAAGACAAGGTCATTCTTAGAATTAACAAACTTCTGCACATGAATATCGGCTTCCCAGACAAAATCGAGGAATTCGGTGGGTATGTCATCGAATGGGATTTCTGTGATTACTGTTAATTCGGCCATCTTTCTCATGAATATGGCCGTTAACTTCGGGACGCGACTAGAAGCTTGTGAACTTTTCGCTTAAGAGCATTCATTCCTCAACTTCAAATCCTTGTTAATTAACTTATTAAGGTAACAAGAGATATGCCCACCTGCATGGCAACATTTGTTTAAAGTTGAAGTGTCCTCTTTCATAAGCAAGCTTTCTCTTCGTGGATAAAGGCGTTGCTACAGACTAGATGTGGGCGTGGTTTCGGTGCCCGTTACTACTTGAAATCTCTGCTGTGAGAGTAATATCCACTTCCGTGAAGACAATTGAAAGCGTATTTCTCTTCAAAGTATTGTCTTTTGCTTCTACATTGTTTAACAGTGAGGCCTATATACATATGTTCCTCCAATGTAATGTGGCATTGCACTACTGATTGAATCGAGAATTTGTTCTGTACCAGATATATAGATATTAAACATGTCGCCCGTGACACCATATCTCGCATTTTGTATCGCCAACGTACTCATAGTTAAAAATCATTCATATAAAGTGTGATTGACTCTCTGCAAGCTCGAAACTTTAAAATTTCTTATGAAACTTTTTTTTTTCAAAGTAGCATATTATATTTTTAATCTGATTATGCATTAACTGACTGGTAAAATATTGAACAACTGTTGTCTTACATTGTGAATATCACCCCTGTGACATAACTGTATGTTGTGGCTTGTGTACAGCTAAACTTTCTAACGTTTTCAGTCCCCTGGCGGGATAGCGGGAAGTTTGCGGATTTACAACGCTAAAATCCTGGCTTCGATTCCTCACGGTGTACGCAGCAGATAACCTGATGTGGTAACAAACTAACTAACTAAGAATTTTTCAAGTTTTTAATTGGTGGAATTAAAAATTAGTTAATGTCGTTTTTCATATTCTTCTAGGTTTTGCAGAAACCAGAATGAATACACTATCTGCAACTTAGCTACACTATCACAACTTTTATTATATGCATTATTTTTCATGAATGTTATTAAAATAAATAATGATAATAAGAGAGTAGTTACAAATAGCACAAATATTAAGGCCTGTTTATGGTGTGAGAAGGTTTTGATGTTATCTGTCGGTAAATATGTTAACTATAAATAACTTAAGTTTCTGAAATTTATGAAATATAAAATTACTTTTGATACCCTATTTAATTTATACTTAAAACTTGAATTTACGCTCAGTGGTATCTAGATGTTTAATAAAAGTTTGATGCTATTACAATAACCACTAAATTCATCCATCCAACTAATAAAGTGTATTTATAAAGTTTGTTTGTTTGTTTGTAATTAAGCACAAAGCTACACGATGGGCTATCTGTGTTCTACCCACCACGGGTATCGAAACCCGGATTCTAGCGTTGTAAGTCCGCAGACATACCGCTGTGCCACGGGGGGGGGGCGTATTTATAAAGAAAACAAACTACATCGTTAGTTTGTTACTATCATGTGAAAATCAAAGGAGATGTGTAACCATAGCTAAAACTGGTCGAAAGGTAATACATGCCAACTCGAGTTTCCATAATAAAGAATATCGAATGTATTTTTCTACCAGGAAAACGAATAGAACGTGAAATTCACAGTTGTCATCTGTAAAACGTATTAACCAAGAAAGGTAAGAATCACATGCACACATTGTTTTTCAGTAGGCTTTTGTGTTGTTCCAATTTGTTGTGAAAGAGAAATGTACATCTAGAAAAATGAAACTGAGTAACAGTAGTTTGCTAAATTTTTCTAAATAAAATTATGACATGAAAACACAGTTGTTATACATTAGCAAGTCTTAAAAATAAAGGTTTTGTAACATGTTGTTATAAGCTATATTTTCAGTGTTTTAATTTATGATTGTAGAGAGTGCATGATGTGGATTATTTAAAAACAAAAATAGACAAGGACATGGTTTGCCTTATATGGCATGTAAAGGTTCTCGCAAGAACGAGGCTGAACATTTTGACGAGTAAACAAAGCAGATTCTCTCCATTCATTCTACCCCTAACTACAGTCATTACATAAGTCATTAGACGGTTAAATATAGAAATCGACACTTAAATATAACTTGTCAAACCTCACTACATTCAAAGGTAAGGTTTAATAGTACACTTATGTCTTTTAAGAGGAAAATAAGTGGGATAACTACAGCCCTATGGGCTATAGTAGAAGCTATTTAGGCCTATATTATAGTTAACAATAAATAGGAAAATAAAATAAAATTTTAACAGAAAGGGGGGATAGTTAGTTATTCATAGAATCGCGATAAAAATTATCCAAAATAAAATAAATGCAGCAATAAAAAGTACACAAATAATTAAAGTGATACGAGTTGGATATATCTTAAAACTATTTTCAATTGCTACTTTCAATCCCGCTGAATTTTTAATTTTTGTCTTCCTATTTATTTGTTCAGTTTTTATATGTCCATGGAATGAACATAACATCTATATACTCTCAGTATAGCCATATCCCTGATATCTATACCTTTTACAATAATTAAAACCACAATCACAAATTTAAAAAAATGTAATCCTTACTTTGGTCTACAGATAAGTGTATAAAGCTGCCAAAATAGGGATTAAATTTTATAAATTTGTGATTGTGGTTTTAATTCTTGTTTCATTACTTTTTGTAGCATGATCCTTACTTCACTTTAAAATTCAAATTTCTTAAATACTCTTTTTTGTTTACTTTTATGTTATACCTGTATAAAGTATATATTTTACCTTTAGAAGCTGTTGCGTGTCAATCCATCGATATGTATCGCCATCTGTTGGGTTTAATTGAGTTTAAAAAATATTATTTAAGTACGTGCAT
>NW_013665614.1:1679767-1681580 GCF_000517525.1 Limulus polyphemus
AAACAAAATAAATGCAGACAATAAAAGTAACACAAATAAGTAAAGTGACTACTAGTTGGATATTATTTTAAACTATTTTTAAATCGTTACTTTCAATCCCGTTGAATTTTTCATTTTTTTCTTCCTATTTATTTGTTCAGTTTTTATATGTCCATGGAATGGACACAACATCTATATATACTTTCAGTATAGCCATATCTCTGATATCTATACCTTTTTACAAGAATTAAAACCACAATCACAAATTCAAAAAATGTAATCCTTACTTTGGTCTACAGATAAGTGTATAAAGCTGCCAAAATAGGGATTAAATTTTATAAATTTCTGATTGTGGTTTTAATTCTTGTTTCATTACTTTTTGTAGCATGATTCTTACTTCACTTTAAAATTCAAATTTCTTAAATACTCTTGTTTGTTTACTTTTATGTTATACCTGTATAAAGTATATATTTTACCTTTAGAAGCTGTTGCATGTCAATCCATCGATATGTATCGCCATCTGTTGGGTTTAATTGAGTTTAAAATATATTTAAGTACGTGCATGATATGTTTACGATTTATAAAAAACAAATTTATATACGTTTATCAGAATATCAAAAGCAGATACCCACAGATCAGTCAAGTAAGCTGAAGAAATCTTGTAGCAATAATCCAAGCCATCTAGGAGCTATTCCCGCTGATGTGATCAAGTAGGTAGGTAGTAGATGAAAAAGTTGGTTTTTGAACTGTTATACCGAAAATTTTAACGACCTATTTAGCATATTATTAGTATATATGAGCATAATATATCATAACCAATACTTTGAATGGTCGGTTTTCGTTTAGGAATTCAATAGAATGGTTTTTCGGCACGTGAATTATTTGGAAACATTGTCGATCCCTACTATTAAGTACTACCGCTCAATAACAACAACCAGCTCTATACTTTAGTTTACATCTGGCTGTATATGAACAAACTTATTCCATATAACTTCGACCTGCCCCTTTTCATTATATTCTGATGTTTATGTTTCAGAATATATTTACAATACCTAGGACTTAAAAAAGGATAAAATACAAACATATGAAAAGGTTACTGCTTATGTAAATGAGGGTAAGGGTTTAAATTTGGTGTATCTGACTTTTCAGAAAGTATTTGAGAAGGTGACACAGAAAAGGCTTGCTCAAAAAATTATCTCTACAGGTGTGGGAGATAAGTTGGCTAATTGGATAGAAGAGTGGCTGGATGGTAAAGCAAAGGGTTGTCATAGATTGAGTTCAGTCATACTGGATTAATGTCACAAGTGGGGTACTTCAGGCCTTAGTCTAAGAATCTTAGCTCTTTTTCATTTACATCAATGACATAGATGAAGGAAGGGTCAATAAATTACTTAAATTTGCTGATTATTTATAGGTATTTGGTGTTTTGCTCTGTGAAGAGAATGCTGCTGCTTTACAAAACGATTTAGTGAGTTGGGTGAATAAATGGCAAATGGATTTTAATTATAATAAATGTAAGATAATGCATGTGGCTTATCATAATTTGAATCATAATTATACTTTGAATGAGAATCATTTTAACAGTGTATTAATCTTAATACTGTCAAATGCTTTCTGAAAATCCAGATATACCAAATCTACACCCTTACCCTCATCTACACAAGCAGTAACCTTTTCAAAGAATGTCAAAAGATTTCTAAGGCAAGATTTTCTCTTAGTGAAACCATGTTGACTATCCAATAAAATTCTTTAAACTTTGTTAAATGACTTTACAAAGCATCTTTTATAAGACTTTCCAAAACTTTTCCTACAACTGATGTAAGGCTAATAGGCC
>NW_013665614.1:1682580-1687106 GCF_000517525.1 Limulus polyphemus
TTTACAAAGCATCTTTTATAAGACTTTCCAAAACTTTTCCTACAACTGATGTAAAGCTAATAGGCCTATAATTATTGGGTGATAAAAATAGTGTAACTGGTAATATTTGGCTTCAATTTTCTGTTGTCATAAAGATTCCATAAAATTAACTTAAAGATACAAAACTTTTCGAATAATTTAACATAACAAAGTGCCCCCCCCAGTGCCATAGCGGTATGTCTGCGGGCTTACAACGCTATAATCCTGGTTTCGATACCCGTGGTGGGCAGAGCACACATAGCCTTCAAAAACAAACATAACAAAATGATTTGAAGGCATACATATGGGTATTTAAGCACCTCCCTATACCTTGTCAAAAGCCACACGATGGTTTGTTTACTCATCAAAATAAACGAGGTCAATATGGCTGCCGAACCGTGTCCTGGTCTATGTAATTCAAATATGAGAAATCCGCGATGATTGAGTTAGATCAGTTCAGTCTAGTCAGTTAGTAAGTTAAGAACTGGGGTATTTGGTGAGTAATAAGTAATCATTGAGTGATTTAATTCAGTGTTAGTATTGAGATTTATTGCATCTATTCAGTTATTTAGTGAATCAGTTGGCGTCTTAGTTCTGCAAGTTAGTTATTTGTGAGTTAGGCATACCATCGCAGTTTCTGTTGAAATATTTAGTGAATTTAGGCATATATTAGTTTCGGAGTTTATGTTGAAAAGGTCATTTATGAAATTAGACCTACAAAGGAACGTGCTGTTTCACATGTTTATTGAAGAAATTAATCAATTCGTTACTGGACTAGACTTGGTATGATTTTTACTAAATATTCCAAAAGAAATCGCCTAACGATAGAACACGTTACAATAATATAAGCAAGTGTGAAATCGAACTGAGATCAGCTACTGCTAGTCCCGAGGATAACTATTAGTTTTAAAATAAGAAATAAAAAGACAAGTCCATCTCAAACTTGTACTTTTAACGTGTAAAATGAGTCAAAATGAACTGTTTGAATCTAGAAAGAAAGTCATAATTTATAAGTTCTCTAAATGGAATTAGTTATTTTGTATAAAATTTACTTAAAACTACTAAAGGATTTTTTTTCTTTAGCGCAAAGATACATAACGGGTCAACTATGCTCTGTTCGCTTAGAGCGTTGTAAGTCCACACACTTACTGCTAACCCACCATGTGACCACTAATGTCGAGCAGTTCGGTTTATATTTTAATTTCCATCACCAACCTCTTTTATTCAGCCAATATGTCTTTTGGCACAGTTATAAATAAATAAAATGTTACTTGTTTGTTTTGTGTACTTTTTATTGCAGCATTTATTTTATTTTCTTATAGCAATTCCATGAACAATCAACGATCCCTACATTCCTTTAAAATTTTAATTTTTTTAAACTATTTATTTTTTCAGTTTTTATATGTCCATGAAATGGACACAACATCTGTAAACTTTCAGTAGAGTCATATCCCTGATATCTACAACTTTTACAAGAATCAAAACCACAATCACAAATTTATAAAATTTAATCCTTGCTTTGGCCTACAGGTAAGTGTATAAAGCTGCCACAGCAGGGACTAAATTTTATAAATTTATGATTGTGGTTTTAATTCTTGTTTCAATGTTTTTTGTAGCAGAATCCCTGCTTCACTTTAAAATTCATAATTTCTTAATACTGTTGTTTGTCTACTTTTTATGTTATACCTGTATAAAATATATATTTTACATTTAGAAACTGTCGAGTGTCTATCTATCGATATGTATCGCCATCTGTTGGTTTGAATTGGGTTTAAAAGAGATTCAAGTACGTGCATAATATGTTTACCATTTATAAAAAAATCTGTATATATTTATCGGAATACCAAAAGCGAATACTCACAGACTAGTCAAGTAAGCTGGAAAAATCTTGTAACGATATTCCGAGCCGTCTAGGAGGTAGCCCCGCTGAAGTGGTCAGGTAGGTAGTAGACGAAAAAGTTGCTGTTTTAAAAATTTTTGAATTGTTATACCGGAAATGTTAGCGACCTTTTTTAGCATATTATGAATATATATGCGCATAATATATCATAACCAATACTTTGAATAGTCGGTTTTTCGTTTAGAAATTCAATAGGGTGGTTTTTCGCCACGTGACTTATTTGGAAACCTTGTCGATCCCTACTATTAAGTACTACTGTACTTAATAAGAAGAATGGATTTACAAAGTGTTGTAAATGATATCTGAATGCTGATTTTTGCAAATACGTGTACAACGCTGTTATCGGTAGGAAATTTTCATAGTAAGTCAGATTGCTTACACACCACTGATTAAATGACAATGATATAATTTGATTGGATTTTATCTTATTAATAGTAACTTACTTGTTGAATACACCGGCTCTTATTATACGTCTTCTAGATTATCTTTTGGGCATACTAAACTTTTTGTGTTAGGTTGCTTTAGGTAAACATCATATTGTAAAATAATTACCCAACCTAGATAGATACCTGCTGGAACATTAGGGTTAAAGGTTGAATTACTAAAATAATAGTAATCCCTAGTATTACGTTACCTACGTATAGAATGCTTAAAATTGTTTAATACTGTACACAATACTTACTTGATATCTTCTTATGAACAGCCTTAAATTTATTTTGATGATATGATATCCGAATTACTACTATTCATACGATCCTAGTCGTCTGCAAGCAGATTGCTTGGTGACGTCAGAGGTCAGAGGATAGCCTAGCTCTAAGATCGCCCAAGTCTACGTACTGGCATACCTTGTCTCTATATTACTATACTTATCTTGAGTCTAGCCATAAAAAGAACATTGTATTATTTAACATTCATTAAAACTCATATTTTCTGTAGTTAAACTTTCAAAATTCAGCAATATCTTTCTAATCCATTTCTCTTTAAATGCGTATTAATTCAACAATAAAATCTAACAAGCAACTCGGTGGTACCATAATTTTTGTTCTTAATTATTACATAAGTATATGATAAAGCTGGTGTTTTAAAAAGTGAAAGCGATAAGCTTAATTTGTTATGTAGAAAAAAACGAAAGAAAACACGCTTTCAACAACAGTCAATAGATGGCACAGCCTAACAAATGATTTAGGTATTTACTGATTATCCACGTCAAGGAAGATATTAAACAAGTTGTGAACTTTTGTGGGTATTTCAGTATATAACACACCAAGGAAAAACAGTTTTAGATAAAAATCTGTCAGGTAACAAATTAAAAGAATTTGTTTTCTATACCACTAACTCATTTTCAAAGGGAAAAACGTGGGTCGAACAATTTTTAATCTCCGAAAGCAGGTTTTTTTTGTTAATTTTAGTATTTGAGATAATCTATTTCGAACAATGCCATATTCGGTTATTTATTTTCTAGTAGTTTGAACACATAACCAAAATTTCTTAAAACTATATTCTAAACAGACAGAAACGTTCTTCATCTCACTGATAAACATATTTATCATTAACATTTACATGTGTATCAACGATCGTAAAGAACTATTGCATTAGTTTTACATAGTTGAAGTGCATTTCTGTTTTCAAACTATTTGTAACTATTCAACATTTGCGTGAGAGAAAATAGCAGTTTCATACGAAATGTTAAAATCTGGTTTAACCCTTTCAACTCGGGCTCGGTCTGTCGGATCGACCTCGTAGTCACTGTGTGCTTGTTATAGTTTTCATGTTATAACTTTTAAATTAGTAAGCGTATGTTAACGAAATTTGGCAGATCATCAGGCTTTCATATGCAAAATATTAATTCTTAAGTAAAATTTCTTATACCTTTTTTTTCTTTTCACTTGTTACTTATCCAACATGCAAAGTAACTTTCATTTTAAGAAAAAAAATATTTCTATGCATCAGAAAATTTTCAAATTTCACATGCGAAATCTTTATAATGTCTAGACAGTTATCAAATTTTTCTCAAAGAAAAACTTTATATTTTATCTGTTATTTTCACTAATGAATCTCTATGGGTTCGATAGATTTGACCACCGATCTCGTAACCAATATAAAAAAAAAAAGGAAATAAATATAAGTTATGCTTCTTTCGTTCTACACTGACTACAAATTATAACACAAAAACATAAATGTTTAGACTAAATAGCTTAATTTTCATCGCATTATACATTTATATATATTTATTATTATTACATTGATCTTTGAGCCGTACCTGGCTAACATTACAGAAGTTTTAATGACGCGGCGCACGTGCTCTCATTTGTCTTGCAGCAACTGAGTACAAAGGTCGAAACTAGAAGAGATAATTGTTTGCGTCTATGTTTTAAGAAAATTAAGTTTGATAACTTATTTCTAAATATTAACAACCTATATACATATACAATGTATAATAATTGAAATGTTACTGCATTTTACTAAATACTAGTCTACTAATACACAGCCAAGACAGGGTCACTATGTAAAGACTAAAGGTCAACTATATATTATTGGATATGGTTTATTTCCTATTTTTATGTTGGTTATGAGATCGGTCAAATTTATAGAATCCGTAGAGATTTGT
>NW_013665614.1:1688106-1700954 GCF_000517525.1 Limulus polyphemus
ACAGGGTCACTATGTAAAGACTAAAGGTCAACTATATATTATTGGATATGGTTTATTTCCTATTTTTATGTTGGTTATGAGATCGGTCAAATTTATAGAATCCGTAGAGATTTGTTAGTGAAAATAACAGATAAAATATAAAGTTTTTCTTTATGAAACGTTTGATAACTATCTAGACATTATATAGAATTTGCATGTGAAATTTGAAAATTTTCTGATGCATAAAAATATTTTTAATCTTAAAATGGAAATTGCTTTGCATGTTGGATAAGTAACATGTGAAAAGAAAAAAAAGGCACGAGAAAAACATTGGTTAACAAACCTTAAGAATTAATAAAACAATTGATATTTTGCTTATGAAAGCATTTTAATGTTAACTGATAATCTGCCAAATTTTGTTAACATATTTAAAAGTCATAGCATGAAACTATAACAAGCATAAAATGGTTACGAGGTCGGTCAGACGGACCGAACCCATGCTGAAAGAGTTAAAGAATTTGCTATAGCTGTTTCGACTGTTGCATTTTCTTGTGAGGATTATACAAAAATTTTAATTTTGCTATATATGTTTATTCAGAGTGCAATATGCAACCCAACATTCATTTTACATATGAAAATGAAGACATTTCTCCATAAACGTTCTGAACGTCCACATAATAAGTAAATGATCAGGATTTGAGATTAAAATTCATAGGAAAGAAGAAGTAGTTAAAAGGTAATCGGCACGTCAAAACAAGAAGTCAAATAAACAAAAAAATCTACAAATTTTAAATATGAAAACAACTTGAACCTAATCATCGCTACCATTCTTTACGTCGAGCACATCAGTAAAAACCTAATATGAAATGACTCACGAAGAAACACAATAATGACATAAATACCACAACAATCATACAAAAAAAACCGGTATTAAAAGCAAGAATCTTATTACCAACAATTACTCCACTGAACATAAAAACAATATTTATGTATCATATAAACTACAATGTTATGTTAAAGCTATATATTGGTCACCTCTTTAACATTGCTATATATTTTTGTTTTCAGACAATGCTAATGATACAATCCAGTCACCATCTCAGTCTTTCTCTGGTGCTGGCGATGAATGTGAAGCTTGTGAGGTTGACCCTATTGAGCTATATTCTTATGGTTATGACATTGATGATATGCAAATTGGTTTACTTGAGCCTCAAACTGATTCAAGCACTTCGTTCTTCCTGGACCATCATCATCACACTGCACTACAGCAATCATGGATTCATCAGAGACTTGTCATGGTATTTCTGTAGTCACTGAGCTATGCATCGACATTGGCAATTTATTGACATCAACACAATCACTTGTTGAAAATGCCAAGCTATTAGTAATCTATCAAATGCTAAAAAAGCATTCCTATCTTTATAAGCATGTGGCACCACCAAAAGTTTTTCCTACAACATTTTCTCATGATTGTAACCACAAGTTTAAAATGGCTTGGCTTGAAAAATACATATGGTTATTATACAGCCCAAAATTGGATGGCATTTTTGTGGTCGTTGTGCTATCTTTCTTCAATTGCATAGTCGACATGATAAAGTTGATCTTGGCAAGAAATCATTTAACAACTGAATAAAAATTAGTGATTCTTTAAGCATCCATTCTAAGCTTGTTTATCATCGTGATTTTATGCAGGCTGCCATTGAACATCCATCATCCATTAGAATTGATATTAGTACCAACAGTGCCTTTCAATCATGTATAACTCAGAATAAACATATTTACCATCAATTGTTTTTGCCATTTTGTTTTTAGGAAAACAAGGTTTGTCATTTCGTGGCGATACCTAAGATCTAAATTCTTCCAAAAATCCATGCAATTTTCTGACCTTGCTGAAACATTATGCTGAAAATGATGAAATATTGAGAGCTCATTTGTATCATCCCAAGGCAAAAAATGTTACACATATTTATCTCTCTGATCAAAAAATGACATCATCAATGTCATAGGATATGTTATAATTCGAGTAAAAATTATTGATGAAATAAAAAAGGATGGATTCTACTCTCTTCCTGTTGAAGAAGTGTCTTTTCACAATGTGGTACATTTACCAATATGTCTCCGCTTTGTAGATTCCCACTGTGAAATTAGGGAAGAATTTATTGGCTTTGTTAATCTACAGAGGATCAGATATTGTATGGGCAATTACAAAGATATTGACCAATGTTGGGTTATTTCTAAATAAATTGCGTGGTCAAGAATATGATGGAACATATATCATGAGTGTCGAAAGACCTGGTGTCCAAAAACAAATTCGAGATGTGCAAAGCAAGGCATTGTACACTCATTGCGTGGGTCACTCACATGATCTTGATATTATAATTCTTCTCCAGTTTCACCAATATTGAAATTGTATCGATCAAATTAAAGGAATAACTATTTGGATTAAATCATCATCTAAACATGGAAATTTATTAAAGGCGATCTATCAAAAGGGCATCCAGCATGGAGCAGCTTCATCACATCTTCCACTACTCAATGTGTACATTACACGCTGGTTTTAGAATATTGAAGGTTGGGAAAGGTTCTGTTTATGTCATCCATTCTTACTTCACATGTGTGAGGTTATTGTGTATGAAGATGATAATTTGAAAATGTTTAATGACAATGGGGCTGATGAAGATAAGAAAAACGCTATGACTTATCTAAAAATACTGGAATCCTTTGAATGAATGTTTTGTTTAGCAGCTTTACAACGTTCCCTTTACTATTTAAAAGGAGCTTCTGTAGATTTGCAAGGTCCAAGCCAAGACATTATTGCTGGTGTCTCCTTAATAGAACAATTCTGTAAAGAACTGACTTCACTAAGAGTGAAAGTATGTGATTATTCACATCGTATCTTCAAGCACAGCAGTAATATTGCAAACAAATCTAATATCAATGTTAGCATGCCACGAGTTATTCAACGACAAGCCCAACATGCAAATGCAGAATATAGTTCCAAAGAGGATTAACTTTAAGAAAAGGATAACCATTCCTTTTCTTGACCACATTATCAGTAATCGTTCCTTCAAATGTGGTGCACATGTAAAGCAAGTAGCACCAATTCAGAAACTTATGTCATCAAAACTCACACAAGAGTTTTCTATCTCTGATACCAAACAGGCTATAGATTTTTATAGGGAAGATATGTCAAATACTGATATTTTTGATGAAGAACTTTATCGATAGAAGACAAGATGGCTTTCTATACCTCTCCAGGACAGGCCCCAGATACTGGCTGTCTGCTTAAAAGCATGCTTTAGTGTACCAAATATCTGTATGTTACTGAAACTCTCTGTCACACTGCCACTAAGTTTATGTTCATGTGAACATTTGGCAGCTGCTCCCCGCCAGATGAATAATAACCTGAGGTGTATACAAACCGAAGAAAAACTGATTGCTCTAGCTTTAGTACGTAATCATTATGACACTGCTGTCAACATTGAAACAGTATGTAAGTTATTTATAGAAAAGCAAAAGAATGGAGAATGCTAACATGTTATTTCAGTAATCCATACATGTACGTATATGAGAGCCAATGATTGAAATAGCTAATAAAATATTGTTGTACAGAGTTGTTTAGATTAGTAATATAATTTAACATGTAGACGGTACAGTACTTTACTATAATAAAAACATACATACTTATACTAATTTAGGTCTAGCCCCCCCCCCCCCCATGCAGTGTTATAACATAATGATAATTTGTTAATTTTTTATTGGATGTTTGTGGATTTTATGTGAGCAGCCATGTGTTTAAGCTATATTTCATACAAAATTGCTTCCAGATTTAATCTTATAGCACCTATCTTCTTCAAATTTTCTGGGGGTATTACCCCCATACACCCTCAATATTAGCATGTTTTGCATGCTGGTTGACATTTGATCTCACAAATTAGAACCTCCCCTTTCAAACATTCTGCGCACATGCCTGGATAAAGTCATCAAAGCTAAATAAATATCCAAGAAACCCCCTTTATCTATATTAATATTTTATTCATCTCGTTTTACTAAAAAAAGGTAACTTAACGTCACCTACAAACTTGCCCTCGTCATCATGAGTGTGTAATATTTTTTGAAATACAAATGCCTTTTTGAATGTGTCATGATATAAAAAACTGTTAAGTGTAGATATTATTGATTAATTTATTTTGTGATTGGATATTTTACGATTGTTTAGTTTTGTTTATAATAAGATAATCAAAAGCAGACGATTGTTGGAAGTTGTGTTTATAATTCATTGATATTGGGACTATTGAATGTCGCGTGTAATACATTGATGTCGAGAATATAGAGATTTCTAGAAGACGGGCAGACAATTTAGTGAAAAATATATAAATAGTGTGAGACGAGCGGAAACAGCAGACAGACAGTAGCAGAAGAGAAACGTTAACTACTGTAGAAGTGATAGGCCAAACGATTAACATGGGCCTAACGTTTAATATGTTGGAGTAAGACTGACAATAGAAATGGAGATAAGAAGAATAATTTATTCCGTCAAAGCGTGGTTCTAAAGTAATTGAATCAGCCTGAGAGCACTTTGACAAAAGGAACAGAGGACATTTGGAGGGAATAAGACCAAACGATTACTGGAAGAGCAGTATACGACTGCGGCAACTCGCGCTACAAGAGTAAGTGAATTATACACCGAATGCTAGTGCGATAGAAATAGAGAAAGGCATTTCGGCTTGTCATCTGAAATTCTAAAGCAATTGTGTAGGTCTAAGTAGACTTTTGACAAGAAGAAGAGAACTATATATAGTGTTTATGATATGCCTATAATCTCTATAGTGTAAAATATTTGTTGCACATACATTTAATTTGTTCCGAATATATATATATATATATTATTTTGAAAACAAATGGCGTGCTGTTCTTTTATCGTTGAATTTATCGCCAACAAGTCACAATCACCTGCTGCAGAAGAATCCTAAGCCTAACAACAATAACACAGTATATATTCATATTATTAAGAAGTATAACTAAAAGCCTTTAATTGACAATTGGCGAACATAACTTAACATTTGACAGAATGTAACTCTTAGCTGATGATGAATTGATACTATGGGTCGAAACGTTGTAATAATTAAAATCAGAACTCACCTATTGTAAGAAGTGCTGTTATTATATATTTGAATTAATTAAAGGTAAGTGTAGTCTTGTCAGTGGATGGAGCTTCAGGAACAAGAAAGATTCTGTATCCCAACTAACATTGTAACACAAGATAAAGAATAACTTTCTGAGGTAATAGAACTTTTACGTACGAGTATTTTATTCACAATAAAACTAGAAATCTTATTGCTGGTTTTAAAAAGTGGGCAGTTTTCTCACATAAATTGTGTGACTGTTGGACATGATGTTGCAGGGTAAGATTCTTCATTATAACCTTCTTCCGAATGGCAGTCTTTTCACTTGTCAGTTTTGTCGTTCTTGTCAAATCTATTTATTTGACTCTTTTTTTTTGTTGTTGTTGTTTTGTTATTGTTCGAAAACACAGATATTTTGGCAAAAGATTTCAAATTATTGTCACTTTTTTTTAAGTATAGAGATATTATTAATGAAAATAGAAATAAAAATGATAATGTACAATTAGAATACATTAATAAACAAAAGAGGAAATAAGGCCATTCCATTAACCATTATATTATATTATTGTTTATCTTTTGCATGGTAACGAAATGATAGTCTTGTTGTTTGGTAACTATTAAAAAAAAATCTGTCTGTTTCTTACGTCAATTCAACTTATTATTTTTAACATACACATTTGAAACAGTTCCCTGCTCTTTTTCACATAACTTCGCAACAATCAATGTTTCACTTTAGATCAATTACAGTTCCAATATACACTAATAAAATACATTTCTAAAATTTATTTACATTTGTTTGTTTTATATATATTTTAAACTCGTATTACTTTAGTGAGTTACTTCGTTTAATTTATATTTCCATATTACACATAATTATGTCAGTAAATATCAATATGCAGCTTTTAAGATGCTTATATTTCTCCCATCAGTTTCCAAAGCTCTTGAAGACTTGTAAATACTTGAGTGACATCTTTAGTGAAATTCTCAAAGAAAAAAGTAAAAGTACTAAGCTAGGTGAAGTGACCTGTATTTGAAAAAGAAAAAAAATGTACCTGTAAGCATAAAGAAGGACAAAGCAGCTCAAATAAGTCCCGGCACTAATACCTCCTTGAAAAATAAGTTCCGATATTCACCACTGGTGATTACGCAAAATTTCACCCTTGAATGTATTAAAATAAGGAGAAAAAAAATCCAGTCTAGTTTATATGTGTACATACTGGTAATGTTCCGATAAATTTTATGAGCCCTATACATTTAAAGTTTAAACTTCGTTACATTGCATGTACATATGAAAGCTAGTCAGAATATTCGTTAAATATTTCTGTATTTTGTATTACGTTCTGTATTTATTAGTTATGTCACTTGCTCTCACTTCTGTAAGTTTTACATAGTTTCAACGCGAGCTGTCGAATTAAATTATGGTCTCGTTATATAATACATTTTAACCTTATTACATCATTAAATTTTCGTGTTCATCCACCAGATTTAAGTAGTCATTAGACAGGCATGGTTGATAATATATACCTACAAACCAGAACAGAGACTTGTTAGAACATAGGTACACCAGGGTGTAAAATAAGGTAAAATTAGATCTCACGTTCATTACAAAACTACGACGTGAGTTTCTCACCCATGTCAAATGAGCGATTCTATTGTTCTTTGTAATTTATTCTTATTTTTACCTCGTCATTCCATTTCACTTAAATTAAAATGTATCATTTGGTTTTAAGTAACCATATGATTCATGCAAAAAACCGTTTCAGAGTCAGGGAATGATATCAGAGTTTGATACGTTAAACAGGAAAATGAAAAAATCTTACTTACTGCATAGTAACCGATTCAAGAAGGGAAAGCAAGCGAAATCTGAAAGTACATAGCAAAGTAAATAAAATAATTAAACGTTCAAATAGGATTTTGTAAGTTCTTTGTAGATTTATAATATTTACGTAAGCCTAATTAATACCTAATCTCCAAAATAAAGTACTCTCTATTTCCCATTTAATACTACTTTACTATCAACCATAACAAGAAGTTGGCCATTATATGGGGAAAATGCATATATTCACCTTGAATTGTGTGCTTTATTCCGAAAGTTATATAAATTTCAATCACTTTGATCCCGTCTCATATTTTTTTCATTCCACCATTTTGTTTACATCTTCAGAATCTGATCAATCATCATACTAGTACATTACATATATACTTTTAAAATACCAAACGTTATGAATAAAACACAAGATTTCTGAAAAAGAAATGATTATCTTAACCGTTCTTTGCAAATTTGTCACTCACTGTTTAGTGAATGTGTGTTTCATTCATATATCATTGTTGTTTGAAAACGTTCGTTTTGAAATGTATCTCTTAAAAGGTAGGTAATCGGAAGCTCTGCGATACTTTAGTATAATTTAGTGATTAACAAGTTTGTAACCTTGTTATTTACGCAATTTTTTTTACTAAGTATAAGTAGACTTATATTCCATTTTCTTAAGTGTAAAGCATCTATATAGCGAGTAGGTAACAAACATTTTGAAAGGCTTATTTCTGATAAATGAAACTATAAAGTTTTTGTTTGACTTACAACATTAATATAAGTTAGGTTTTCTTTGTCTGTTTAAGCTAAAGAGTAAACAATGGGCTATCTACGCTGTGCTTACAACGAGTCACGAACCTCGATTCATATCGTTATAACCTTACAAGCTTACTACTGAGCCACCGCGGGGTGGAGAAGGGGGGGGGGGCACGTAAACTATATCGAATATATTCCGAGTTAAAACGTGGACTCCACATCATACAATGTAAATAAACTTGTTTTTAATTGGGCTTGCTTTACTTTGACATTAATTACTGTGTGATTGTCAATTAAATTGTATCTTTTTTTTTTCAAAAATCTGAATTCAGCTACGTTGTTCATTAATTCATACGTACTTTAATTAAACTAACTTAGTTGCAGTTTAAGTAAATTCCAATAATATTATAAAATGTTATTTGACGCAAGTTTAATGGTACATTGTTTTCAAAGAAAGTGTAGACACTAAAAAGTTATTGGTAATAAAGACACATCCGAAGTTTTACAGAAAAGGCAATAGTACGATAAGATACAAACAAGCGTATTTTCAACTTTTCTTAGTTGTTAGTGGCTAACAGAATCGAAGGGTTGAAATACAGTTATTATAAATCCTCTTGGATTCTCGCCGATTTAATATAATCAGATTAAAAGAAAAACAGGGAGAGAGAGAGAAGTTGATGTAGGCGAATAATCTACAAAATTATTTGAATGTGTTAAACCTGAGCCAGTTTTTACTAGTTTTCAGATAACAGGGAGGCATATTCATGCTGGTGCACAATAGAGAAGGTAGTTTGATTTATATATATATAAAAGAACGTCATATATTAATTTTTACTATAAAAATGACTCAAAAACTAAGAGTGTTAACTAGTTGTTTTTTGTTTTGTTTTTTTTGGGGGGGGGTAATTTTTGGATGTCTTTGCCTTTACCCCACTAATATCGTTATATTTTAGGTTTAGTATAAAAAATAGCACTAAGATTGAGAATCTGTGGGTTAGAGAGAGATCTGCTTCCTATCCCACATATGCTAGCACTATGCTTAGAGATAACACAGTTAGGGCTAAAAATAAAATATTCAGCAGATTTTGCAAAGCTTCTATATCTTGCGTTTTATTATATACATGAATAAATTACTTCTCATGAAGTAAAGAGTGATTCGCTGATGATAGATCTGTTATAAAAGAAGATGAATTCTTAAAATTAGAAACTTTTTTCGAACACTAAAGGAATGAACTGTGAGTTTTAAATCTAAATCTTTGTCTATTATTCATGTATACGGCGATTGCATTCCTTTTTCTAGGAACTTATGAGTAAACGTAAAGAATAGTGTATAAAAATGTCATTCACGCTATGTCTGCTAAGTCGAGTGCCTTCGAGGCCTTTTGCCTAATTCCAGGGCTCATCGGGCTGACTGGGATACGAAACACGCAATATTGATTGAGACGGTATTCATATTATCAAATTGTAAGAGCAACATCTGCTATGATATAAACTAGATTAAATCATGGGCTTAGTCTCCTCAGCCCTACGTTAGTCATTAAGCTATCACGTGCCATTTTGGTTTACATGTTTCGTTGTGTGTATGTGTGTGTTTTACCCTAAATGAGCATTTACCAGATCATGAAGTTTTCACAAATATTGTTCTAACCCAATGGAAAACGGTGTACGTGAGAATGGCTAAAACTATCATCTCAAACCTGAAAAAGATCGAAATAAGACACTTTTATGTAGGATTTACAAGGTTGGCAACAAAGATGTGAAATTCGAATAATTGATGACATAATTAAGTTTTATTGTTCAAACAGAAACAATGAAATGAAATAGAACAACTAAAACCAAGTGTAGATGTACATTTTTAAAAGGAAGCTAAGGGTTCAGAAAATCAACGAACAATAATGAAATAGAAATATGTGAGATTAAAACAAATCTTATAAAGTGCTCAAAATGTTATAAAAACTTGTTACAAGACTTTAAAATAGCATAGAATAGAGATAGCATAAATCCTCTACTTCTCAAGGAAGCTTACTTCTGTAACTAGGGCCTGTTGACCTCTCAGAAAAGATTGTTTTTTTTGTTTGAAATTAAAGCAATATAATGGGATATCTGTGCTCTGCCCACCACGGGTATCAAAACCCGGATTCTAGCGTTGTAAGTCTGCAGACATACCGCTGTGCCACTGGGATGGGGGGTCTCAGAAAAACCACGTAACACCGGGTATAATTTAAAGAATCGATACAGCGACCTAAATCAAATAACAGAGTTGAGATCTATATCAATGTTCTAGGCTGAGTTAAATTTAAAGATCTCAAAACATCTGCAATAACTTAGATGTCTTACAGAGTTGAACGAGTATGTAAAATCGTACAGAGCGAGTTGTTAATGATTTGTCTAATCTGCACTATCCTTATTTTCAGAAGATTTATTGAATAGAATCAGTCACTCTGATGATAAATATGGTGTCATGAGTATTTTCATCACCTTTATACAGACCATGCTAATAAAAAAAAACAGCAATAATTAAAGATACCAGAGTGTGCACGGAAAAAAATGTTAACACGTCAAACCGGGAAAGTGATTTAATGCTAACCATTATAATCACCATGGTCACATTTAGGGTTACGTTATTGGGTTTGGTTGAGACAAATCCTAATCATCTTGAATACGAACTTAAATTGGTGACTTTCCTTAACCCTATTTTGGGTTTTAGAGATTTTTCATACTTTTTTAAAATTTGGCAAAAAAGTTTAAAAGATGAATTACGTTTTTCAATACGCGGGAAGTAGCATGAAATATCTTAATACTTTAATCTAATATATATATATATATAACACATTTTAATCTTCTGCTTTCTTTTTTCTCGTGAGTGGATGTGGATGCTCGTCGTTGTGGAAATGTTTGTTTTTAGTTTTCGATTTTTAAGTTTGGCTAAAAATGTGTTTACTTGATTTGTTTTCGTTATTCATTTTAAACTTAGTTGTTGCTCTTTTGTTACTTACGTCAGTTGGTTAAATTCTACATCCTTATTGTTTTCCGTGCAACCAACTACAAAAAAAGGAGAGTATCACGTGCTACATATATATGTGTGCGTGTGCGTATGAACACTTATATTAGAAATGAAATTCAAGCTAAGTATGGTGATTTAAACGGATATTGTTTTATTTTACGTGTGTATACATGAGTTATATGACGTAAAAATATAAGGAAAACAACTTTTACAGATGACACAACTTTAATATATTCTGGAAAATTAAATGAAATATTGACTTTTACAGTGAATGATTTAATATAAACAAGAAATTACCTTAAAGTCTGTAATTTAATTTCAAATGTTCATAAAACTAAATACATTTATTTGATACTTAAGGAGAATTAAATTGAGAGTTATCAATCAGTTTAGTAGCGATTCAATTTGCGATTGTTCGGTTACTGAAAGAGTCGACTGTGTTAGATATTTGGAATTTATACTGATTGTATCGATAAGAAGTTAACTTGAAAATCACATGTTAGTAGGACCATAAAAAATAATATGTGAATTCATAAAATATGTAACATAGTATATTTTATTGAGTTATCTGTGTTATATGATCAACTTTAAAACTATTAATATACAGAAAAATCATGTTATCAGATATATATATTAAAAACGGAAATTGTTGTAAATACTTATAAAGAGCTAAAAATCTTGCAAAAAAATGCTATATATGCATATAATATTTCGATCATACTTAAAGAAATATTGGAATCACAAAATGTATATGTGTTTTTCAATTTATCGGAAAGTGATTTGAAAATGATAGAAAAAGAATATGATTAAAAAGTACTTCGACTTTAACTCATAATGTCATTGAGAAATTATTTTGAAATTAAAATAGTTATTAATATCGGTGCTATATCTTGACATGAAACTTGGTATTGTCTGTATTTTCTAAACAAATTGGATATTTGTGTAAGAATTTGATCCCATGAAGCTGTTTCCAGAGAAGATGTAATATTTCCTCTCTTATGAACCAGTTATATTTATAAAGCTTTGCTCGAATTTGTGAAATGCATTTTGAATGAATGATTAAATTGAGATTTGAATTCATATAAAGGAGTAACAGATGACGTCACCTGAGAGGGTCAAATTATTCGCTAACAGGTGTGGTTCTGTAATGTTCTTGTTTGTTATTAAACACAAAGCTACACAAAGGGCTATCTGTGCTCTGCCCATCACGGGTATCGAAACGCGGTTTCTAGCAGTATAAGTCCGAAGACATATTACTGTGCCACTGAGGGGCTGTTTAGAATTTATTCTCTTGCACAAGTGGTAATACACCCTGTTGCTTCCAGGTGGCTGACAGAATCATTGTAGCGAGCCCAACTCGTAAGCCAAGCATAAAATATATCAAGGTCACGTTGTTGTATGTTCATACGTGTTACGTTAAATCACACTTCTCGCTAGACAATAATATAGAATACAGTTGATGGATAGATAGCTAAGCTATAATGAAAACCTACTAGAAGGTCAGTAAGTTATAAGACTATATTTAAAGAAGCTAAACTGTCAGTAGCTCACCTAGATTATATAACACAAATATAGTACAGAATATATATATATATATATATATATATAGTAATTTTGAACAACTGATTCAATTAGTCCTTTTAAACTTACACAGAAAAGCTCTGTTGAATACTGTTGGTATATGGCGTTAAAAAAACATGCTTAAGCCGCGTGTCAGACGTTTGATGTTTATATGTATAAAACACTAAATTCTGAATGCAACACTACAAATAACTGGACTCTCTACGAATCAGTGCTAGGAGATCTGTGTGCGGAAACAAATATTATGTTAATGAAGAAATAAAATAAAAATGAGAAAATTTTTTAACACACAGTTATGTTATACAAACATAGCTGAAAAAGACAAAGAAAACAAAACGTTGGTCGTAGTCCCATTTATTACTAGGCAGATATCAACGTAGGGGTTTTGTATCCCAAGTCTGAGAGGTATCTATTTTGGGATATTTAGGGCAAATATTGGGAAAATTCTAATATATATATATATATATGAAACAATAAAATATAGCTTCAAAATCATTTATTTTGGGTAATGTTGTCGGACAATGAATCTCAAACTTTTGTAATCCGAGGACCTTTTTTGACTTACCGTATTTTTTGGAATATAAGACGCACC
>NW_013665614.1:1701702-1715048 GCF_000517525.1 Limulus polyphemus
ACGAAATGACAAAGAACTAGGAAAAAGCTAGATAAATGAATACTATTAAACACATTGCATACACTCAAACACATCGAAGCCTGGAAAAATAACAAGAGAGAGATATCAGAAATAAAACATGCAAAACAAAAATACAACCTGAGGTTTTCATTCAGTTTGTTAAAAGAACAACTAAGTTTAAATCAACAGCAGAATATGTAAATATTCGATTAAATATAAAAGCTACAAAAATTATCTATATTTTCCGAAGATGGGAATTGAAGTCCACTAGTGTAATACTGGTGTAAATAGAGATTGTGTTTTAGTTTGTCAAATACTTTTCAAAAAGCGAAAACGTTTGCGTTTACTTATTTGTTACATAGTAGTTCGTATTTTACCTGTGAGTGTGTATTAAATTTACTGGTTGATTCATGTATATTGAGATGTTCCACCAACAAACGGATTCCACCCCACTCCAGTTCCCCACTCATACTTTCCTTCAAACCATGATATTCCTATTTTACATCACCTTCCTCTCGTTGGTAAATGAAATGCACTGCATTAAAACGTCAAGTTAAACTGTAAAAGTTACGTATGTTCCCATCTATAATCTGCACAACGTGTGGGTAAGCCATTTAGATATTTAGTCACTCCAGAGCCCTTGCTGTTTCCAAGCAACATTTGAAGTCACACCTGATGGTGCTGGTTCGTTAACCCACAGTAGCCCTGGGAACTTAGAGGCGAACGCCCTTCCTGCATAAACATGTTCTCATGTTTGTATGTACGCAAATT
This sequence comes from Limulus polyphemus, assembly GCF_000517525.1. Taxonomy (NCBI): domain Eukaryota; kingdom Metazoa; phylum Arthropoda; class Merostomata; order Xiphosura; family Limulidae; genus Limulus; species Limulus polyphemus. The sequence continues at coordinate 1,702,474 of NW_013665614.1, forward strand.
TTGTCTATTAATACAAACTTTATATGAATCAATGTATGTATATATATGTGTGTGTGTGTGCGTGCGTGCGTGTGTGTGTGTTTGTGTTTAGAAATGGTTATTCCTAACCTAGAATACTATGTACGGTTTTTGGTCCCCCTATCTAGTAAAATATATTGATTCATTGAAAAGGATTCAGAATAGGGTTACTAGGAAGATTTTGGGATGAAAAGGTTATCTTTTGTGGATATCTTTTTCCATAGAAAAGAACGTTAAGAGGTGATCTTCTTGAAGTTTGCAAGATTATCTGAGGGATCGATAGAATTAAAGCCTCTGACTTCTTTATGCTGCACTCTGAAAACAATATAAGGAGAACAGATATCTTTAAGATATGAAAAGACAAGCTAGAATCCAGTGAAGACAATTTTAATTTTTTAACAGGATAATTAGCTTACGGAATGAGTTGTGAAGGCACCTTATGAAAGTTTAAGAGAGAAATCGGGGAATGCCTAAAAATAAAATAAGAGTTTAAAAAAAAAAACGTTTCTTTTACTTTTTTTTTTCAGTGGTGGTATGAAAAGACAGCCTAGAAAGGCCAAATGGCCCCTTGTTTTCCATACGTTATAACTTAGATTTCCTCTGTTATGAAAGATATTGACAATATTTTTGCTTAAAATATTGTTAATATCGTTAAAGTAAGTCTGAATAATTTTTCTGAACAAATTTTATGGTTTTCCTTTTTTTACCAACAAAACGACTGTTTATAGAATCAGATAATTTGTCTTTCTTTTTCGTCTTTTTTTTTTAAGTTTCAATATATCGTAGAAATTCCACCACGTATGATAATTTCACAAAATTGTATAAAATATAAATATATTAATCCAAAGTTACATAGAAAGATAGAAAACACTGCACATATAACTTGAATTGATAATGAATTGATAACGACTGCACTGTGCCATCTAGTATATGAGTTGGTAACTTAACTTTACAGAATGTTTTCGTTAACTGCATTACACTTACTATATATATCTCCTTAGAGTGCACGTTATTTAAATCGTTTCAGTAGCCTCAATAATTCATAGAACAGGCGCAGCTTGTAATAATACGTCATTGCTCTTAATTTTCAGAAATTGAAATACTTCAGATTACTCTAGCATTTAGCAGTTGCTATTAGTAGATATTGTGGAACCAAACACTAAAAAGACGTTTTATGTAAGAAATGCTTTTATAAACAAAGATATTATAAGGGGGCCAACACGTAACGTCACTTTAAATTACATGTGAAAGTGTTCAATCACAAGCATCATAAAAATATATATGTGTGCATGAATGGAAGGGGGCAGCTTAGAAAGTGATAAACGATTATTGAAGTGAAGGGTCTATGGTGGTTCTGGGGCGGGCTTCCACGGAAAATGTTTACATTTAGAATGACAATTGGGCTTCCTTTGATGTAGATATTATGCCAAGATATGAAGAAAATTAGGGAATAAACAAGTGAAATTAATTATCAAAATAAACAATTTAATGACCAACTTACGTGACTTTCTATTTTTACCTTAATCTCTTTATCCTATGTTTTTATCTCCAGTTACTAATCCATTAAATAATCCTTATCTGTTTACAGTGAGTCATCATATTTTGGATCAAGTATTCAATTCAAGTTGGGTAAACCCTAAGCCTATGGAAACTTATGAGGTTCGAAGTGAGTTGTGGCTCTTCTGATTGGAGATGGAACCCCTGCCCCCGTATTTCGGCAATTATTTTGTTCATTTTAGGATGCAGACTTCGATAGTTATAAGCTTTGTCATAAATCTCTTAAGAAGCTCAATATTGTTAAACGAATAGCAAACATGAAGCTTATCATTTGTGCTTGTAACATACAAAATATGGAAAAAATTAACAGTCACTTTTGGAATGTAGGAATAATAAGGATAATGCGACTTCATACATGATGGTTTATGTTATAAAGTTTATATGAATGCTAGCGTGGATAACTTAGATAATTTTAAGAATTATGTTTTGATTCGACAACAATACTTATAAATAATTCGAGAGTAAAATGCAGTTATCTGTAATCATTTTCCTTAGGCATGCAAAATGCTCGTTTGTTTTTCATGTTTAAACATTTTCAGAGTTTATGGTTAAAAATGTTATTATCACTGAAACTTCTTGGAAAAATTATGCAATGACACTCTCTTTGACTGAGATGACAAACGCAGTCATTTATTTAGAGCCCATTCTTATTCTTTCCAGGAAATAATATATGAATTTTATCAATCGTTTGATACATATATTGTTATTGCCCAGCCATCGTTTTTTGACATAACAGATTTTTATTTTTTTGTTTATCTGATGACTTAATTATTCCAACAACTTGAGAGCAATTGTATGGTTAATCAGCAACTATAATACTCTTAATAAAATGCTAGGGTGTTAATTGTAGTATATAAGACAATAATAGTTCATTCGAACAACGAATCTATTCACACAACGAAAGACATAACGGTCATAACCTATAATATCCTCAGTCAAAGAACAATTAAAGTAATTATCTATATGATAATGATTTTGTCCTCGAATTACGTCACATAACCTCACAATCATTATTTAACGCTATTGTTATAAGTGTTGGACATAAGCTGTAGAACTCCCCATCCTTTGTAGAAACCCATCAACATTCGAACTTTCTCAGTCGTCTCTTTGTAACTTTCAATATTTTTAGGAAATTGTGCAAGCAGCTGTTTATGAATATAAAGCCATTTGATTGTTCGAAGTTTCCAAGTTCCAGTTTTAATTGTGAATTCTTTTCTTTTATTACCGTTAAGAGCCATTCTTAATAAAGTCGAGAAATTAGTTCATTTTTATAATATTATTAATACCGTGATACTGTTGTATCGTCTACTTCTTTTGTTACAAACCTCAATACCCTAATATGTAATCAAACGTAATGTTCGTCACACATCTTAGGCCTAAAAACCTTACACGTTACTCCAGCTTGGGTCTTTAACACAGTAACACATATTCAAATGTCCTGTTCGTTTTCTTGTTGTTGTTGTTTTTTTTTTTTCGTGACGGTTTGCAGCGAACTGGTGAACCTATTTTGAATGTATTGAAGCAAAGGTGAAACAGTTGTAATAGAGAATCTTCGCAGATACGAAGACACGATTTATTCTTACATACGCATATTCCTATTTTGTCTTTGTTCGTTTGTTCGTTGCTAAGCTCAAAGCTACACTATGAGCGATCCGTGCACTGCCCACCGCGGGTATCGAAAACCGATTTTTAGCGTTAAAGTATTCAGACTTACTACTTAGTCACCAGTGGGGCATTCCCTTCTGCTTCAAAGCTGGTTGTATCCACCGCGAGGAATCGAACCTTGGATTTTAGTAATATAGGACCTTAAGCTCTGTGATATCATTGTTGTGTTAGTAAACCCAGTTTTCCTCGTGTTCTTCTCATTTTAAGTGTTCACTTTAAACTAACATGTTAATATTTTATTTTTATTTTTTGTTGTTTATATTTCCTATAATAATGTACAACTATATATGTCTGTTATGAAATGAATTAATCAATCTATTTATCTAATCTTGAAACTCCTTATTTTAGTAAAAAACAAGGAATAACGAGGCTCAGTCTATTTTTAGATTTGCTTTTTCTGTTTGTTGTTAAGCACAATGGGCTATCTGTGCTGTGCCCACCACGAGTATTTAAACACACTATTTAACGTTATAAGCCTACAGAATTACAGCTAAACCACTGGGGGGGGGGGGGGTCTTTAGATTTGCCACATGTCATATATTACAGTTTATTATAGACACTTTGTTTGTTTGTAGTTATGCACAAAGCTACACAATGGACTATCTGTGCTCTGCCCACCACGGGTATCGAAACCCGGTTTCTAGAGTTATATGTCCGTAGACATAGCGCTGTGCCACTGGGGGGCATTATAGACAGAAATCGTGCAATGAGCTAGACCTATTTAGTGGATTAGGAACGGCATACGAATAAACAGTTGTGTTAAGATTTTTTGCTGCTGTTGTTTTTCAAAAATAAACTTTACCGATTTTCTGAGAACATGAAAGACGATTAATAAAGACACAGAATGATTAACAACGTTTAATATAGTGAATATTAACTTTATCTAATCCTATAATAAAAACTAGACATAATCGAGACGATTAACCAAAGTTGATCGTTTAAATCATATTTTTTTTACTAATGTCCTCAAAATATATTATAAAGCTGTTTACACATCATAGGAAAGCAAATATTTTTGTCTAGCAACAACGTTCAACCAATAAACCATCACATGGTTATTTCTTTATCTATTTGCTCTAAAAGCTAAGCTGCACAACAAGCTACCTTCGCTGTGTTCACGGTAGAAATCAAACACCTAATTTTAGCACTACAAGTCCTCAAGCTTACCGCTGAGCCACTTTACAATTTAAAACTTTCTCCCCAGTTCAGGTAGACATAAACCGAGAACAGCGTTTTCGGGCTAGTTTGACAATCTGCCTGTATGTGTTAACGGTAAATCGATTACTAAATATGACCAATTCTAGTCCTATTTAATATATTAAATACCCCTCCTCATTTACCAATTGGATCGTATTGTGACAGTTGTCATTCATATAGCTAAAGATGCAGTTAAACGTTTTCAGCAAATTATCACAACAGATGTAATATACCTTCACAATCGTTATCTTAAAACTATTATACACACTTAAAAGCCCCCCAGTGGCACAGCGGGATCTGCGGAGTTACAACGCTAGAATCCGGGTTTTGATACCCGTGGTGGGCAGAGCACAGATAACCCATTGTGTAGCTTTGTGCTTAATTACAAACAAACACACTTAAAGGAAAAGCCTGCATTTTAGATTTTGTTAAACGAAGGCCAACATTCAGTTATTTCAAGTTACAATGTTATAAAATTATTCTCTACTTTGTACTTTATATTTTCTTTTAGAACCGTTGGCCAAAGCATTATATTTAGTACAAGTTCTGTTTATCGATGTAATAAACCATGTTTTTACGACTAGAACAAAGAAACGTTTACATTTACAACGACTATATTTGTTTTATAGCCCGGTGATCATCGGTAATTTTGCGGGTTTATAAGTTTAAAATTTGGGGTTTGATATCTGCGATAGGCACAGCACAGATAGCTCCTTGTGCATCTTTGTGCTTAAACAAATAAAAAAATGTGTAAGTATAATAAAACAATATTACAACAGTTGTCGCCTTCCCGCTTTCTCTAGTTGTAAATTAATAAAACAACAAATGTTCTTTTCATTTTTAACTTTTTTATAATTCCCCTCTCTCTCTTAAAGAAAAAAAAAGTGTATAATACGCGTATATCGGATGGCTGGCTGTTCTTCCCAGTAAAAAATTAAAACGCATAATATCAAAAATGTTTCCTAGATCATATTTAAGAAAAAAAACTTTCGACAATGGGTAGTCTTCTTTAGAGATAACTGAATGCATAACGAGTAGAGTTGTATTGGAGTTTTCACAACCCCATAATACGGGAGATATAGCAAAATGTACTTTATATTATGAGACATTGCTTAGTGTGAGAGGAATTATACTTGATGAAATTTACAGCGTACTAATCAGAACAATACTGCGCATAAATTAACGTCATTCGAACTGGAAGCATTTCTTGTTAGACTAGAGACAGCACCGTACAGTCTAAAAGAGATGGCTTCATGGGCGCCCAAAGGGCGAGGGGAGGGTATTTGGGCAAAGGGGCACTTGCCCATCTGGATTACCAATTTTGTGTTTCCCTAGTTATAGGTTTGATATAATTTAGTCATCTTGCCCAATTCTGTAATATATCCTGCGGATGCCCATGTATGGTTTGAATATGCTTTGACTTTAAATAAAGTGAAATAACACAATTTTGTCCTCTTTGAAGTCAAACTGGTGAGATAACCATGTTTTGGTCAGTTTGACCGATAACTATTAAAGCACTTTTTCCATACTCATGTTTCAACCATCATTTATTTGGAAAATTATTATTTCATTATTTTTAAACGTGATGAAGATATTTTTTTCTAAGGAAATATAACTCTCCTTACTGTTTTAATCTTTAAAAATGTTTTTAGATCGAAATTGTTTCAAAAATTCAAAACTTGATTATGCATTTTAGCTCTATGAAGTTTTATTTTACTGTGTATATAAAGGGAGTTACTTGAGGAGATGCTGCACTCAGTCTACATATGCTTCTAATTGTCTAAACGTTTCACTCCAACCTCCAGTAAACACAGATTTTCTTAATTTTACCACTCGTTCTGTGCACATAAAGCGTTCAGAAAGCGCTCCAGATATCGAAAATGTCAGTCTTCCGAAAACGCTCAGGTTATCGAGTTTTTATTTTGTGATCGTAGGTTGCATGTTAAGAAAAATTTAAGTTTATTGATTCCCGACGTCAGATGCTCCTTAAACTTACACCTAAAGAATCCTAAACCATACTATCAATTAAGCAGATATTAAAAATCTTACTATGTTTTCTTTTTTCAATCTTTGGGTGCACATGATTCGTGACTTTCAAATTACTATTACGCTTAAAACACATTAAAATTTAAAACTAAAAGTTGACTCTTAAGACAAATTACATAACTTCTTGTGTTTCAAAATCAAAACAGCCTCAGATGTCTGAAAGTTTTAGGATAAACAATTACAAAACAAGTTTAACTAGAAAGTTATTTCTGGAACACTTTAATTGTAATTTGATTTGCGGGCATATCATACGTTTTCTACCTTGTTTAGCGATATGGATATTTTTTAGAAATTTTCGGTTATTTAATTAATTTCCGCGCTGTAACGGGGACAATATAGAGTACAGAAAGTCGTTCCGATTACCTTGTTCTAGTTGATTCGTTTCTTTGTTCTCTGTAGTAGGTAGCGTCTCTTCTGCCTAAAGGGATATTGCAGTAATATGTATAGCATCCACGTTAAAGGGATTGGCATTGTAATATCCTTTTCTGACCGTTTATGACGTTGGTTGAATGCAACAGCCAACCAATGCTGTCACAAGGTGACGCTACCAACTGGACAAAAAACTCAAGTTCATCTGTTGAACCGAGATACGCTTCTTTGGTTCAATTCTACTTGAGTTTCATCGTGACTAGTTGGGCAGAGATTCATCTTGAGAGATGGGAATCTGACAAGCTGTCCACTGATTCAGTAGATGCGATCGTCCATTTGTCTACGCTGGAATACATATTGTTTTTTTATTGTTGTTGTGTCTAAATAAAAAATCTTTGTGATGTTCTTCAAATTTGTCTAATCTGTTTATTTCTCGCGCAATTTAAAACTCAGCCAAGTTATCAACTACAGAACATTCCCCTTATCCCTTGGTTGTATCTGTTGTTATTGTGAGTTAACCTATCTGATATTTGTCGGGAAAATCGGTCTTATCTTAAAATACCACAATATCAACTTTTTCGGAAAGGAACGTATGGTAAGATGAATAATTCGTATTGTTCTTCATCGGAGCCCCCCAGTGGCACAGCGGTATGTCTGCGGACTTACAACGCTAGAATCGGGGTTTCGATACCCGTGGGGCAGAGCAAAGACACAAAGGATACAAAACAAACAGACAATCTTCATCGTATCTTACCAATATTAAACGTTACAGATATTACTGTTGTTTCTAACTTTTGATGTTATGATATCGAAGCTTTCTTTGTGGTTATCAATTCTTCCGAAAGAACAGTAAATTTTAATCTTAGAATTATCCGTTGGGTCCATGAACCATACTTGGTTCTTAAACACATTTTTTAAACTGTTTATGCACCAACATTTTCATGGTCCATAACTTTATTGGTTACAAGGTCTCTAATACCATATGAGTCATATGGAAAAATTAAAACAAATATATTTTCAATACTGCAATCAAATCTGCTAATTACTGCTGAGATCCCATATTTACTTTACATGGAAAACGAGTGGTATCACCCTTTTTTATAGTTATTTAAATTGAGCATTGTAATAGACAAAAACATAAAATTATTCAATATGATGCAATATCTGGGCCGCACCAATGATGAATAGTATAAAGACAAGTCGATGATTTGAGGATTAATTATTTTTACTTTATTATATTACAAAACAGTTACAGCCACTGTGTATATTAGATGCTATATTTATAGTTTTAATCTAAAACTGATGGAGGGTGGCAAGTTTATATCCCATTGTGGTTACAGTTGTTGACCAACAGTATATGGTAATGGTTAAATATGGAATTTATGAATTCCTCACACTATGAAATAAAAGTAATGATTTTAAGCACATCTTTAGTTAGTTTTCGTTTGTTATTCTGGAAAATAAAAGATAATAATAGCACTACACTAAGTTGACTTGTTGATTAAAAATATTTGAAGTTTAACATAAATATTGTTTAAAACCATACTTATTAGTTAAGAGTCCGTTAGTTGAAAACTGTTACCTCATCTATGATAGTTGAAGGATCTCTTTATGAATAAACTTATCCTGTTTATCTTGACTTTTACTCAATTCTCTTTTAGCTCCAGACTTTTAACCATTTGAGATAATTTTAAACATCTTTTATCCCTTGTTTGGTAGGAAATTGATGTATTATCACAATAATCACTGCTATCTCCAGAACCTTCGAAGAAGGAAAGAAAATTAGCTAAACTATTAGACCTGGAGCGATGCTCCTCACAAATGGAAAAGGAAAATGCTCTCTCGTTTATGTGTCCTTTCTTACGATAGATGCCAGTATTGAAAGGTAATTCTAATAAAGTCTTCTCCTTACCACCCTTAGTCTTCTTCTGAAAAACTTTAGGTGGTCTTGGTGCTGTACCATAGTGCTGTAAGAAATAACTCTCATACGGAAAGGTTCCGGGTTGGTAAGAAGCAGTGAGTGTGATTGGTCTAGCAGATGACAGGAAAGTGGGGTCTTTCGTTGGGGGTATAGGGATCTGTTCCTTCTCCTTTCTTCTTCTTTCTGTATATAACCCCGATTCAGAATGGCTAGTGCCTGAAGGCACTGTAATAAGGGAAGGTCCGTGTAACATACCTTTTGTTACAATAGTTGTTGATTCTGAGTCTTCTTTCTTCTTTGGTTTGAATAATTTTTTTATCATAGCCTTACTCTTAATTTCTTTACCTGGTATTGAAACTACATTAGGTGAGAGTGTTAGAAAGGGGTTATTCCCTAGCGACTTGCCACTGCTGACTGTGCCAGTGTTGTCAGAATACATCACTTCCTGTTGTGAGGAGGCTGACCCCATCCACAATTTGCACATTTCTCTTCCCGTTCTAGAAGCTGGTCTAGACTTGAGGACTGAGAAATAACCTTTATCGATTGTCTCATAGCGCCAATCTTCTACTCGCTGGAATGTGTCTAATCCAGATATAGAGAGACTCCGGCGTGTTTCCAGGTGGTGGGGACTTTCTTCCAACTGTCGAGCTTGGATATTGTCCGTATAAGCATGAAAACAACAACGGACTATTGCATTAGCAGCAGCATCCTTTTTGCAAATGAAGGCATGACACTCCAAAGCTGTCATTTTGGTGGTACGACGCAGGATACAAGCAAACAGAGGAGGATGTTTAGAGTTAGCTTGTCGAACAAATAGACTATCTAGAGGCAAAAACGTTTCTACTTTATCTCCACCAATATCCTGGACGACGACGTTTCGTATAGCCGCACAATAATATAAAGACTCAATTGGAAAAAACCTAGTCATTTGGCGCATGTATTTGTCTACGTTTTCTAAAAGAATTCCATTACTCCAAACACTCAACCAAGAATCGATCCCTGTAGTGTTGAATGTGTCACGACCCGGGTAGAGAACCCGTAGCGGTTCTTGTAATCCTTGTAATCCATCCTTGGTAATGTGGGATACCGCGGATCCTAAGTAGAGAACACGGCAACGACAGATCGGGGTCGTCATGTCAGTAATAGCTACAAGCAACACAGTTTATCGGCTGTAAGCACAAAAATAACACAAAAAACAACAACTCAACTTCACTAAATATTACATTAAATGCCATTTATCGATAGAAACTCATTAAAGTTGGAACAACCTGTATATTCTTAACAATAGAGCCTCAGTTCACGTCCTGTCTTCTATAGTAGTAAGGTAGGCTCGAAACTCAACTGTCATGCGTTTCTAATTTACTCGATTCTATTGGACCTCAAACGTGCAAACGACCAGCTAGCTACCAGCCAATAGGGTGGCTCGTAAAGGGGCAGCTGATACCGTCTACAGTTCTTATGGGAAGCAGTTTGATGAAACTGATATTACGAGGTCACCTGCATGCCATAAGTGGCCTGCATTGTTATTTTCAATGCATCTAGACACAAAACGTCATTAATCGTCAGGGAATTGTATATTCTTTCAATTCAGATCTGTTAACTGACGTGTAGAAAAATATCGTGTTTTGAGATGAAACGATGATAAACTTATAATTAGAAGGTGAGCTTTTTAATAACTCATCCTTCAGGAAATGTTTTGTCTAGGCCAGTGTTCACGTGCTTATTTGTTTGTTTACTTATCAACTAATATCAAGCTGATTTTCGCTTAAGATATAAGAACTCAATGAAATAGAAACCGTGAATTTCGGGTTGCACGTTTATTTTCTATATTTTTAAGAATCTTTACTTTCATAGAAACAGTGCTTTATTTGGCTACTTGTAAACATAAAGTACAGTAAATATATTTTACGTTGGTAAAACTTCATATTATTACATGTTAACAATTATAAACAAAACAAAAATGACTGTAAAAAACTGACAATTAAACCAAACGTTTTATTATGAAAAGCTTTTCTGAGATTTCTGTTTTGTTTTTAAAGTTAAAAAAATTATTTCCAGCATTTTTTGTTTACTTACAAATATTTTATTTATGCACGTCCAAGGTTTAGTAAAGATAAACGCTTCTGTTATTTTTTTGTTGTTTGTTTTTATAGCAAGCTCGGGCTATATGCGGTCATTTCACCACAGCGGATGGAACGCCGGAATTTAGCGCTGTAAATCAAGTATTTGATCTTTTTATTATCCCTCGGTAGGATTATAATTATCCCTCGGTAGGATTATAGATTAAAAAGATCAAATACTAAATCTATAATCCTACCACAGGCTACCGAGGGACAATAAAGATATCAAATAACATATAAACATGTATCTTAAGGATTATAGTATGTTATGTATGATAATTGTTAGCAACCTTACTGTGTTCAAACACTTTTTCCCAAAACACACGAAAAACCATGTCAAAGTAAAATGTAATTGATCTCAAATAGTTGAATAATATTTAACATTTGCAGACAGATATGAAATACATTTGAGAGTGACATTATGTGACACTAATAAAATGTTAATGCATGGAACGTTAACCATTTAGGTTATCAGTTTCATAATATTCGCATGTACGAGATAAGTCGACTATTTTCAGCTTTGTTTTTTAAAAAATATTATACACACCACGAGGTAGCGTTCTTTATATACAAGAAGATTTCATATCATTCAAAGTTAATGGAAACGAAAACGATCATTTTAAGGTCCAACTCTTCCTTGCTCTGAACAATACGCTCCCTGATGGCTCTCGTCCCCCAGTGGCATAGCGGTATGTTTGCGGACTTACAACGCTAGAAACCGGGTTTCGATATCCGTGGTGGGCAGAGCATAGATAGCCTATTGTGTAGCTTTGTGTTTAATTACAAACAACGCTAAAAATTTGGATTCGACACCCGCGATGGGAAATAGCGCATATTACCATTGTGTTGCCTTGCGCTTAGTAACAGACAAACAGAACAGTACACTTTTTTAGTGTGTGTGTGTGTGTCAGCTATATTATGATCGAGTTTAATCATCTTCAATTATCGACATATGATTTTTTTTTCTCTTCCACTTATGCTAAAACTTTTTGTTGTCAAGTAATAAAAAACAAACGCATAACTTGTATCGTAAAAATATTTTTTAGACATACTAATATACTTTACTGTAAAAGAATGGTTATTTAAGTGACCCAAATTGCAATAAAAAACAAAGAATAGTGATAATTATAATTATTGTGGTTCGAAACGCTTTATAATTCGAGTAACAGACTGTGAGTTTTAACCAAAAAATTCAGTTTTGAATTAGTTTTTTCCCTCAAACTTAAAACTTAATATTGCTATTATATATGATCCTTTGAGCAACCTTAATAATAACAAACAAGCTTCCTGTGCGATAACACGCAGCAGTATTTAGGATGGAGCCATCACAATCATGATCGTAAGGGTGTTTTTGGGGTAAGGGGTCACGGCTAAACTTTAAAAAAGTTATAATTATTTTCTAAGGGAAAATTAAAAGTTTGCAAAAACTAACCTGACATTTGTTTGTTTTTCCTGGGCAATATGAAAGTTCAAATAAGAAATATATGATACATACTGTCTTCTATCAGTGATGTTTCCAGAAATTTAACAAAACCAGTTGTGCATGTCATTTGGAGGTGCGGCATGGCCAGGTGGTTAAGGCGCTCGTCTCCCAATCTGAGGGTCGCGGGTTCGAATCCCCGTCACACCAAACATGCTCGCCCTTTCAGCCGTGGGGGCGTTATAATGTGACGGTCAATTCC
>NW_013665614.1:1716048-1724818 GCF_000517525.1 Limulus polyphemus
ATTGTAGCGAAATTTTAAAAGTTCTTCAAATACATCTAGAATGATAGGTTTCTTTTTTGTGAGTGTAAAACACTTAAATACACCAGTTAGATTCGGTTTGTTTCATAGACTGCTATAAACATCTTTTAGCTACTTTTTTCTTTACTACGTAATTTATTCTTCGTTTTTGTGAGTTTCAACTTATTGTTACGTCTCCGTTTGTTAATTAATTTTCCGTAACTTCGTTCCCACGAAACTTTAGCGACACAAGTCCTTTCTTAATAAAACTGGTTTATTCTTTCTGAATATAACTTTACCGATACACATATTTTCAACAGTCGCTCTATAACAAACGCTATAACAACGAACGTTAACTTCAACAATACTTTCTGACTGCAGTTCAATTACTCACTACCTAGACACATTGTCACGCCGTGACCATCTTATATATACCAGAACACCCCAATCTAGTAAATGCTAGAGCACTCCCGAAGGAACAGGATAGTTCTAGAAAACGGGTGGCGTAATACTAGTCACGTGATCTCGCTGACGCAACATTATGAAACCGTGTCATACACTGATGCTCATAATTGTTTCATAATCTACACTGTTACAAATACCATTACTTTAGTGTTTACGTGTAGTTTTATTACATAAAATTACGTCTACATGAGTGAGTTTGTCAGAACGCTTTTTTTTTCTCATATAGACCAGGATTTATCAATCTAACACATAATGCCTGCAAGAAGTCGTAGCTTAAATGATGTGCGTGAAAATACTTACATATAAAAAATGGTTACCAGTCCCTACATATATTAATCGCTCTTAACTCTTTGCACTCTTTTGAAACAAAATCTTTTTAAAAGAATGTTTGTGAAGAGAGGATGATGATAAATTAAATAAGTTTTTCTTATTAAACTTTTTCTTAAGAATTGTATCAATTAAATCATTCTCTTTAAAAAACCATTTGTATTTTTGGCAAAGTTACTAAGACTATCACTATCTCTAATTTGGAGCTACTGACCAGAGGAAGTAGCACACTACCACCCATTCTCCACTGCTAACGGATTGAACGTAATTGTTATAACGCACCCAACGTTTATTGTGAGGAACATTTTATGGTACCGCAGAGATTCAAACCCGACTCGCCAGCTCCGATATCCAGAGCTCCACCATACGGCCAACCCCTGCCTAGAAAAATGTAGTCTCTCAATATCAATATTTGACTATTTTCGTTAAATTACATTTGTATATTTTAATTGTCTTAACGATAAAATATAAAATTAAGAAAAGAAACCGATCTGAACAAATTTTTGGATGATTTAGAAATTACTTTTATATTTGAAAAATAATTATAGTAAATTTTGTGTATATTTAATCTGTTCCATAGGTTTGCCTGTAAAGTCGCCATAAAAGATACGCGGACTTTTCTCTACATTAAAATACTTTTATCTGCGAGCTTTCAGCCCTCTTACCGGAGCTTTCATCGGGCAATAATGTACTAAGCGATACAAATCGGTTATCTGTGGAACACTGCTTTAAAATAGGTATCTAGGCAGGAATAGTAACAATAACTGCCTCGGGATCTAAAGTTATTAACCATATAAAAATTACGATGAAAATAGAAGTTAAATCCATTACTTCAATATAATAAACACAAGGAAAATACAATTATATGTATTATATAGAGAAATACAATAAATAAAATTATCATACTTCAAATAATACATTGTAAAATTAAAGGTTTAATGTTACATCGAAGCCACAACAAATAAAATTTTCTGCTTTCACAATTTACAATGTTTCTATAATTGACCAATCAAAAAAATTGGATTTCGGGAAATCATAGGCAACTCTATCTCAAATGAAAATAATAATAAATTCATAACATATATATATGTATACTACGATATAAACATTAATGTCTGAAAATGCTGAAGTTGAGGTTGAAATTTCTCACTGTCATAAGGTTGAGGTCCTAGATCTATTTTTTCCAGATTCGTGAATAATTCTGTCTTTATGCTCTAACCGCTTTAGCACGTTTCTTATGTTACTGCCCCCACCCCCCGGTGGCACAGCGGCATGTCTGCGGACTTACAACGCAAGAATCCGAGTTTCTATACCAGTGGTGGGCAAAGCACAGATAGCCCATTGTGTAGCTTTGTGCTTAATTACAAACAAACAATCCTTATGTTACTACCACCATATAAGATAGTTATCGTTCACAAACGCAGTTTTATATGCGTCTTATTTTCTTCTCCGGTTTATTTATTTGCAACAAAAGTAATTCTCTTCCGTTAAAGCTGGTTTTCAGAATTTATGATTATACAATTAATTACACGTGATGTCTTAATTTTCAGATTAAATATAGTGTGATAAAACCTGTATAAATGGAACCGTATTAATCTTAAAAATATTCACGTACTGACTAGCCGCGACCCGCAATAATTTTCACGTCCTTTCCTTATTTTATAATGATGACTAGCTGCCTTCGCTCTAGTTTTACACTGCTAAATTAGTTACGACTAGCGCAGATAGCCCTCGTGTAGCTTTGCGCGAAATTCAAAACAAACAAAACAAAGCATGTTATTTGTAAGATATATCAACTGAATAAAATTATCAGATTTCGTGCGTTTATATTCCTTAACAATGTACTATTAGCATTTTTTAAAAATGGCTTGGTTGTTGTTAAGCCCATAGTTACAGAATGGGCTATATGTGCTCTGCCCATCACGGGTATTGAAACACGATTTTTAGCGCCGTAAGCCTGCAGACTTTCCGCTGTGCCACTGGAGGGGGGGGGGGACGTTTGTTACAATTAATGGCACAATAGCTATAAAATCTTTAGCCAAAGTTACTTTCGTTCACGGAGAACATATTGTAAGTTCTCTAGGAACTAGTACGGTGTACTCACAGGAAGAAAGAGAAATATATCTGACAAAATAATATATTTGTTAACTCTTTTTAAGTTTAAAACAATAAAATATCTTATGTCTTTACAACATTAAGAAACATCATGCTTTAGCACGATTTACCTTTTATATTTTAAGAATCAAGTGACAATGAAAATCATGCAACTCGGCATTTGTTTGTAAAGTTAAAATCACTGTTATAGCTTTCCTCGCGTGCAAACTAGACCTTATGTACAGGTAACTGCATATGTGAAATAGACTGAATAGTTGGACTGAAATGTTGAAATATAAGCAAGGTACTTTATTTGAAAAGATATCCGTTACGATTTCGTTGGTCGGCAGCGATGTTGGGCTAAAAGCTACAGGTAAATGTAAAGTGTAATTAGATCATAATCACATTAATTATGATTTTTACCACATCCTTCTTTACTGGCCCAATGCGAGTTTTCAGTTTGAAGAGCGTGTAATAGTATCTCCTCTACATTTTTTTTCCTGTTTTACACCATTGCTCTTAGCCAGTTGGATTACATCTGTAATGTGCAAGTATCAAACATGTCATTCCCATATACCGTACGTTTCATATTTACAATACATTTCTAAAGTTCTACTCCAGAACTTATTAAACCCGGTCAAGTTCATGTCATGTGCCACCTCAGACCGTTGTACTACTTTCTGTAGCAGGATCTAATCACGGAAGCTACTTACCGTTTCGTGGGACAGTTGTATTGTTCTTCTTTGCTATGTATTTAAAGAGCTGCTCTACGGTTCACAAGTAGAGGAAAGATAATTCCGGATATTTGTGACCAAGATTTCTGATTGGTCTGCTACGTTGTGAAGATAAGGTGAATTGTAAATAGCAGTTTTGTTGTTTCCAAGCAGATTCGTGTCTAACATTTAAGAAGTCAGAACTCACTGTTGAAGCCTCGTCCTTGTTTCGGTGTTTATCATAACACCTGTTTCGTGCATGTTTCACGTTCAGTTCACCTCCAAGTAAAATTTGTCTTCACTTCTTTCTTTTATTAAATGTAACTTCTATTAGTGGACCTTTAATACAATACAGTTTATTTTACTTTTCCATTATCACAACAATGTAAAACACAGTCCAACTAAATGATAAGCTAGAGTGATTGTTAACCTTCTTCGATAATTAAAATGTTTGTTTTTATTCGACTTTATGGCGAGTCTTGTCTCTTTCATTCCACCTACAACAATACACTACTATGACACTTGTTCTTCTCCGTGGTAGGGTTATGAATCTCCATTACTGCGAAGGCCAGACAACTGTGCTAAGTTACTCTTTGGAATACATTGGTTTGGTTTGAATTTCGCGCAAAGCTACACGAGGGCTATCTGCGCTAACCATTCCTAATTTAGCAGTGTAAGACTAGAGGGAAGGTAGCTAGTCATCACCACCCACCGCCCACTCTTGGGCTACTCTTTTACCTACGAATAGTGGGACTGACCGTTACATTATAACGCCCCCACGGCTGACATGTTTAGTGTGACGGGAATTCGAACCCGCGACCCTCAAATAGCGAGTCGAGCGGCTTAACCACCTGGCCATGCCGGGCCGGAATACATTGGATGTAGCGATATATTATGGATATCAACTTGCATATTTCACAGCAATAAGAAATGAAAGAAATCATTAAGCTCGTAATTGTAAAGTTGGTGTAGCAAGACACATATGAAAATTAATGTGAATGTATTAGCACTATATATATAAGGAAATATTAAAATTTATGGACTGCTTTTGCAGTAGTGAGTATAGTGAAACATTATAAAGTTTATTACTCTTGTGTTATAACAGTAGATGTAACGAGAAATCGTAGCAAACAGTACAAGTAATTCTCGTTAAATAGCAACATCTTCAATGTTTATCTTTTTTTCTTTTATTTCGATTCACTTTTCATGGAGTTTTGAGATACCAGTGTATGACCGACTTAGTAGATAGTGGGAACAAATTTTAACATATTTAATTTGTCAATTTGTAATCATTGAAATGAATCTCGTACAAAACGTTTATTTGAATCAGAATAATGGGTATATTTGATAAATTCTTTACTATAATAGTGTTGATTTAAATGTGATTTTTAGTCAGAAACCCTGAATCCGAAAGAAAAAATCTGTAATTGTGTTAATAAAAGCTTAATTAGCCATGAAAAGACAGAACACTAATCATCTTTTTTTATCAACAATCTATTAAATCCATACTACAAATAGCTAATCAACCTGTACAAACAAATTAATGTTTTAGCCAATCGACCCTCATATCAACGAAGGTGGATCACATATTTCTTTTTTGACTACACTAACTGTCATCATTTATAAGTATCCTCATAACTACTTAGGTTTGCGATAACCCAAGTGTTAACAGAATATTAGCGAGAGATGTATAACGTTTCTACATGATACTAAAACATATTATTAATAAAGTTAGCATTCACCCAACACACTAATAAATAAAAGCCTAAGAGATTGTTGGATATACAGAATTGTTCAGCTTAAATGTTATTTAGTGATCTAATACTTAATGCTTATTTAATTTTCATAACAAGAGCGTTAAAAGTTAATTATTTTAAAAGTGACAGCTATGATAAGTTTCATTAGGTAAGTCTGTATGAGTCGTATGTTGTGTATGTAGTTTAATTGTTATACTAGGCTTTTGTAATATTGTTGAAGCATCTTACTCGAAGCTTCTAAGTTTCTCTCGTTATGTTTAATATTGTTGTTACTAGAGGGCTAGATATTTCTAGAGTTTGCTGTCGCGTTTTCTAAAGTGAGTTTATCATTGATTGTATTGTGATAACAGAGGAGAGAAGAAATAATTTGTCTTGTCAAAGGGTGTTCTAAAGTAATTGAACCCGCCTGTTTGGAATTTGACGAAAAAGATACTATTATAGCTCTGGATACAACTGTGATAACCAATAGTGTAACAAATATTTTTACATGCGTTTTACTTGTTTTGAATATATTATTTAGAACAAGTTGAAATATATTGTTGAATTTTATCACCAAGTCACAAACACCCACTGTAAAGAATCCAGTCCTATAAAACCTGACAAGGATATTAACAAGTAATTAGTAATTATTGTTGCATCATAAAGAGAAGTAAATTCTCAGATGACCAGGAAAGAAAGAGGACGACTGAAATCAGGAACAAAGTGGCATGGGCCTACTGCAGTTAATCTTTCACAGGAAAAGTATGGAATGGACTGAAAATGTTTTAAAACAACTTCTCTACATTTCTAGATTTTAATTTTGATTAATATCTAACGTTAAATTTTCATAATAAAAATACTTAAAATTGAAACTAAAGTAAATCACAGAACTGGTAAATGACTGCACATTGAACTTCATAACCAAGAATATATTTCAAGAGAGAAACCCACCCACCGCCAACTCTTGGTCTACTCTTTTACCAACGAATAGTGGGATTGACCGCACATTATAACGCCCCCACGGCTGAAAAGGCGAGCATGTTTGATTTGACGGGGACTCGAACTCGTGACCAGCAGATTGCGAGTCAAACGCCCTAACCACCTGGCCATGCCGGGCCCCTGACGTTAGGAATTGTGACAGGACAAAATGTAAGTATTATTTTTGTGGAAAACAATGTATGTATTGTATTCATAGAAGAAGGTAATTTTATATTATCCGAAGATAAATGGATAATTGTCGAGGACATACTATTTCTGCAGTATGTTCGGTTGTTAATCTGTTTACAAGAAATATTAGTAACATTCGAGAAATCATTTGACGTTGATACTCGTATTAGCTTTTATCCAGGAAGTGCAGAAAATACGACGTCATATCATATGGCATATCATGAAATAGCTCTCTTAAAATTGGTAAGAATGTTACAGAAAAGACTAATTAAAAATTACAAGACAATAGTTAATCAATATCACGATGAGATAGGTGATCTATTGCTAGAACTAAACGATCTAAAAGACAACGTTTCTATACCCGATCATAATCGACAGAAACATGGTTTAATTAATACAGGAGGAAGTATCCTAGAACTCTTATTTGGAACCGCAACCGCGGACGATTTAACAGAATCAAATAAAAAGGTTGACCAACAAAGACAAATTTTAAAAGAAATGATCCACTTAATAGAAGAACAGGCGACTATTGTGAATTCTATGAATTAAACAGTTAAATTTCATGATTAGGAAACAAAGAGGCATCAAGATCACTAGTGAATGTCACTAATGTATTAATACACGCTAGGGTAGAACAAACTGAAATTCATAAGGCAGGAGCTGAAATGCTCGTCCTTAATGCAATAATTTAATCTACAGCAATTAGCTTTTACTAAGGGAACTAATAAAACAGAACTAGCTAAATTAGTACAGACATTATATGCAGCTGCAGATAGGAAGTTAAGCTCTTACGTTGTTCCTCCTAGTAAACTAGAAAGTACTAGAAAAGATCGAAAGAAGATTGCCCCCACATTTAGAGTTTCCAATCCCTACACGTAGTGTTCAGATCTACATGTATTATACACGGGCTGAAGTAAAAACAGCTGCAGTAATAGATACACTGCGAATGTTTATAGAGATCCCCTAAAGGCAACAGACAGAATGTTTAAATTATATCGACTAATAACCTTTACCATTAGCCTTACATAATTCTCTAGCGTTAACTATAGAAAGTGAAAAACCAT
Source organism: Limulus polyphemus (assembly GCF_000517525.1). NCBI lineage: Eukaryota > Metazoa > Arthropoda > Merostomata > Xiphosura > Limulidae > Limulus > Limulus polyphemus. The sequence continues at coordinate 1,723,612 of NW_013665614.1, forward strand.
ATATAGCTGTTTCTAATGATCAACACACATACCTCAAATTAAAAAGAAGAAGATATGCTAAAATGTAGAGAAGGACCCATTAGAGTATGCGATCCTAATTCTGTAATATATTCGGTATCCATAGTAACTTGTGAAGATGTGATATTTGCAGGTATTAAAAATAAAATAACCGAACTACTTGAGATGAGTAAGTAATCCTAAACCATTTTACTTCTTTAAAAGTAAGACGCCAGTAACGTGGCTATATAATGTTAGAAGTGAACTAACTTTATTGGTAGTATGCTCAAAATCTAATGTGCATCAATTCGATTATCCGAAGCAAGTAATTAAATTACGGGATGATGGATATTTAAAATTAGCTAGGAATTTTTCAGCACATGGGCAAAGAATAATTTAACCCTCCAGTTTTAGAAGTAAAACTAAATACACTGTTGAGCAGTTAAACTTTAAAATTCCCGACGTACAAGAATTATTAGCTGAAGAAGAATCATAATTAATCAGAGGAATAGAAACAAATTAAGAAATTATGAATTAACAAGCATATTAGCAGAAACACAAAATTACCCCCTAAACGATCAGAATTAACAATTATGGAATTTCAACAGCGATCTACATCAGAGAAAAAGAAGTTAGATAAATGGAAATTATTGAATTCAGTGTTGATAATATTATGCCTATTAGTACTCCTGATAAGCATACTGTTTTACAAGGCACGAAATAAGTTGGCTTGGATCAAAATGTTAAAATTGGATGGATTATCAAATTCCAAGAAGAGAGCTGGAGAAGATAATAAAAATTTGTCATATTCTGAGACTGGTGAGGTTGTAGAAATAAACGGCTTCAAATCACAAAATCAAGTAGGCTCCAGATAATTAGGTGTTATCCAGTGTTGAAGAAATTAAGCTATGTCGAAAAATGAAAATAATGGAGGATATTAAATAGAACTAAATAGTATTCCCTTAATAGTTAGAATAAATAATACAGTTTGGGAAAATAAGCATAACTTGCACTTGTTTAATATTTCAAGTTCACTAGTTGAAACATTTCTATTTTGAATTTAATTCCCTTTTCATTTTCATTTTTATTGTGTTAGATTTATTTATACTTGAAAAGTTTTTTGGGGTACAAAACTTGAAGATAGCTTTTATATGCGGAAACATCTGTTAGCTGAGTTTTTGCTCAGATCTTAAAATATAACGTTGATAAA
>NW_013665614.1:1725781-1736445 GCF_000517525.1 Limulus polyphemus
CTTTATAGTAGTGAGGTATCGAAAATCGAACTGGTGTATTTAAGTGTTTTACACTCACAAAAAAAGAAACCTATCATTCTAGAATCTAGAGGTATTTGAAGAACTTGTAACATTTCGCTACAATTTAATTCTTCGTATTGTTAGCAGACACTGGGCAACTTGTACATAATTGAATAAACAGAGTTGTTTAAACATTTGTTTATTTATTCAAACCGAATCTAAATTATTGCAATGTAAATTAAATGTAAAGTGACAATGAGGGCAAACTTAGCGGATATGCTGAAACGTCTGAATGCGTGTTCACAAAGTTACGAACATATGGTTTTGAACGAATCGTGCATGCGTATTTTAGACTTAAATAAGTCAGAAAAGCCCACATCAATTGCATTTAGTGTGATGTTCATTTTTTAAAGAAATTACATAGGATTAAGTGTAGTTTGTGTGAAATACTTTGCAAAAAAAAAATTGAAATCGAAGCCAGTCGTCACGTGATGGCAACGTGTAGCATACTCGTTGCATTAAAAAATTGACTAGGCAAAAAACAGGTAAGGTGATTCTGAATGGAAATGCCAATATGCAATCTAAACTTCTCGGACAAAAGCCTTTCTAACGACACCCGATTTGTAGCGTTTAACCAAGAAATTTGCGAGAAAAGTTCCTAACAGTCAAACGCAAGCGTATTATTTGCATAGATTACCAATATCGTTTCAACTCAGAAATAAAGAAAAATTACAGGCAACTTTTAAGTGAATGACTACTTCGTATTTTCGGTCACACATGAAACTTGTGACAAACAAAAGATGCCAATTTTAAGAAACATCCCTCCATTTATCTATCTGTTTATACTGGTAATAGAACGATACATAATAAAAACCCAATGTATCATCTAGAGGAACGATAATGACTTTACACATGTTAGAAGGTGGACTAATACTACCGTGACTCTTTATACAAGACCGAACTTTTGGACAAATCTGCAGTATTGCCACAACTGTTCCTAATGTTTGACAGCCACTATTCTTTTTCTGAACAGATCTAATCAGCAGCTTTATATCTGTTTCAGGTTAAGAAGTTAAGGTTTCAGGTTTCAAGTTAAAAATAGTAAAATTGTTTTTCTTCTTCTTGAAGTGACAAAACATACAGTTGGTTTATCACAGAGCTACACAATAATATATTTGCGGTCTGTCCACTACAAGGAATTGAACCCATTTTTAGCATTGTAAAACTATAAACTTACTGCCGACCCATTGGGGGAATCAATCAATCTAGCATGGTAGGAGTTTAGGTTAAAAGTATATTTCGGGGAATGAAATATAACCAGGGGCGGTCAGAAACTTCTGTTTCTCTTCACCCCGCTACATAATTAGAATATAGTCGCCGAAACTTTTAAGAATTAAATGCTTACGTGAGTGAAAGTTTAACAGTTAATATTCCTAATGACGAATTCACAAGCCGTGGAGGATAAAAGATAAACACAGTTATAAAGCTTTTAGTAAAGGAGACTGCACAAAACAAAATTCAACTGATAGATATCAATCTGAACTAGGGATTGTTGATATCTATATTACATATTTTAATATTTTTTATAAATACTTTAAAATTTTAATGGTGAATTGCTCTCTACATCCACTAGGCTGGTAACTTAAGGGTCTGGGGGCAAATGGAAAACCTGACATGAGGAAATGGTAATGGTTTAAAATGGTGCAACTGTATCGATATTCTTAGAATCCCAGTTCAGGTGAAATGTTATTTTGAATTCATTTTGAAATATGTCATATTAAGATGTATTATATCTCTTATGGATTAAGAGAATAAATATTCAAAAGTTCTAAAATAATACTGCTGTTTTTATTATTTCTCTTCTTGTTCTTTCCCAGTGTGAAAATCAGAATGATTAAATGTTCAAGTTTTAATCAAGATAAAAATATCTAATAATTTTGTATGGGAAGCATTCAACATTTTTAAGCATGAAAAAAAATTGCAGATTGCCTCAAAGAGCTAGTAAATAAGCAAAAACTATTAGTTTCCATTGATAATATGTAAATTATTGTTCCATGAAAGTGAACTTTAACCTCTCTAACACCCGTAAAGTAAAAGGTATGATATTGATTGTCAAAACAAAACATTTTACATGTACAAAAAAACAGCCAAGCTAAAATAAAGATGTCGGCCAATAAAAGTTATATAAAAAACAAAACAATGAGCCAGGTTATTATATAAAATTACAAGACAAAATGCCAAACACTGTCAAAATGTCATTCTGTACCACAACAAATACATATTGACTGTGGTTGTCACGTGCCTTGCTGATTTGCATATTTAAATTAATTTTAATATAAAGTAGTCAACCCTATGCACAATACTGTTAAGACATTAATAAAGATGCTGAAGAATTGAAAGAAAATCAACTTTAAGCTTACAGGAATATTATACTTAACATCCAAATATAAACTTTGGAAAATGAGCAAAAATATTTCAGGAACATACCCTTTAGTTTTTTTTTTACACATAACCAAACAATTTTTATTTTAAATTTCAAATGTCATTTAAAAATGATAAACGTTGTCATTATTCACTGTTCAGATCAATTGCTGTCAATGAAAGGTTTTAACATTCATTACATAAAAATCTCATCATGAGAGGAAGCTTTCATTATAGCTACTTTATAGAAGGGGTTAAATGCAATAGAACTTTGGTCATTATTTAGTATTTTCAACCTAAATGATATCATATGCAACATATGGAATAAACTAAGAGATCAGAGACCCCCTAAGATTCAGGCGTAGCCATTCCTAATATAAAACTGCTGTTCAGAATGAGGGCAACCAGTCATCAATATCCCTGCTTATGTAGCAATTCTCAATCAAATAAAATTAGTTGTTATTATAGTTATAATATACCTACAGCTGAAATTGTGGAGCATATTCAGTAGCACATTATGGTTTTCAAACCATTGATCTTCTGATCCACAGCCAAGCGCACTACCTACCACTAGGCTTACGTATACACATCCATTGTTTATCTCATAGCATTTTCACAGTGCAAGTAATGTACAAATGTTAACCACATTTATTTCACTTATGTATATACAAAAGTATTTGTTTAACTTACATTTTTCACATTAGCTTTCAAAAATTTCCTAACACAACCTTGAACAACTTAGTCACTTTTTCAATTCCATCTTAAATATGAAAATGTGTATGTACAATCTTCTCTTACTTGACTTAGAAAATCTAACAGATCTCAAATCCCTGAATTAATACTCACAGGAATTTCAATCTGCAAGTAAATTATGAAAACAAAAGCACAGGCAGCTTGTGAAGGTTGATCTTTTTCTTAAATAAAAATCTAAAAGAATCCATACATATATATATATATATATATATATGTATTACACCATTCATTCTTTTGTTATCTACAGTTAACTTACAAGATGTAATAAAGCCATTTTCTAAAACAAACTAAGGAATACTAGATGTTGTTACATTGCTAAAAGCCTCATGGTACATATTTTCACATGTAAAAAAATCAATTCAATGACACACTTTATTTTAATACCAGATGATATGGACTGACGTAACACTGCTGACACTACTGATAAAAGGTCATCAGATTGACTCTTCTGATATTAAAATAAAATAATTTTATAGATACTTAGTTTTGACTTTACCTTAGTTAATACTATTCCTTAACTTTCTTTTCTTCTTGTTTAATTAACATTCTGTTAGTCTTCTTTGTTATAATCCCTCAAAACTTAAAGCACACTATTGATGTTGGATTACATGAATAGCATATTGTTGTTATTACAAAGATTATAGTTCTGATTTCATTATTTAACTGGCACATAACATTGAAGTAGCAATAGGAAAGCAGTTGTGACTACAATAATATTTATAATCCAAATAAAAGTAAAAATAAGTAAAAACAAGTATAATTTATGTTTTACTTTTAATTTTAGAATATTCCAACATACTGAAAGTATTTTCTTTTCATGTTAAAGTTTTTTTTTAATTGTCACTTCTTTAGCATATTTCTAGTTTTGGCTCTTACTCCACATCAGATAGTGGAACATTGATGGTTGATTGAAAAGACAAACAAATTGCGAGCTAAATTGTGTATTTAACATATTTTAACAAAAACAAATTTGGAAAGTTTATTTACTACTTTATAGGGAAACTAAACAGTTTAAATAACATTTGGAGGTGGATGGGATATACACATATATTCTTTAATAACTACATCCATTCCACTTTAACATCTAAATTATTTTCTTGCACATATCTCTGACACCATTCAAAGTCTATCCTAGTGACATTTGTGCTCCAATAGGATTTTAGATCTTGAAGTTTGCTCTCTACTTTAAGAAGTCTTCCCAGAGTTTCCCCAGTGATAGAGACACAGTGATCAAAATGTACATGTGTCAAACTTTTCAATGGATTATACTCCATTACAATTGCTAAAATTTCATCTGTAAGACTTTGACTAAAGGACACTTTCAAGTCTTCAAGTTCTAAACAAGAATATAGCAAAACAGGCCATCCAACAAGAGGCACGTCACCATTTTCTTCCAATACTAAATCAAGAGTCTTTAAGTGACATAAGGGACGAGGGTTACTGAAGATTGAAATTTCATGGTTTGATGCAGAACATTTAATTTCTTTCACCATAAATAATTTAAAAGCTTTTAAATTACAACAAAGACTGCCTATTAAAGCCAAGTCAATCACTGGTACTTCACCCAATTCCAAAAATGTTAACTGAAAGCCCTTTACTTGTAAAAATGACTCCAGTTCTTCTTCAAGAACAGATGTACCAGAATCAGACCCTACTAAAAGTAACTCCCTGAGGTTTTGAAACTGGCCAATCAGAGGTAAAGCACTGTTCTCAAGCTCCACATGAACAATGGTTACTTTTGTGACAAAAGGACACATCTGAATAGCAATGTGTAGGACATCTGTTTGAAGAAACTCCTCAAAGGGGTATTCAACTGAGAGGGCAGTGAGTTTAAATGCATCTGGTAGAGTTAAGTTAAGACTTTGTCTTTGTTCATGTAATTCTGCTACTGAACCAAATGTGTTGGAAAAGTTTAGAAGATCAAGAGCTGGTATGTAGTGAAGCAAACATGAAACACCTGCTGTTGTAATATTTGTTCCAAGAACATGTATCTTGGTTAGTCTCAGCTGTCGAGGTGATCTCTTCTCTAGATCGCTCATAGTCAGGCACATGCTGGTCAGTCCAATGTCAGATACAGGACAATTAGTGATGTCCAGTTCTCTAAGGTTTGGACAGTGTTCTCCAATACATCCTAACATTGTATTACTGGTGTTGGTGTTCTGTAGGTTTAAGATAATCAAGTGTGGAAAGCTGTTTGGGATTTGAAGAAGTGCAGATTTCTGAATATTGAGACATCCATTTAAGTTTAAATTAAAGATATTCTGAAAGATACAAAAGAAACAATTTATCAGCAAACCACTCCATAATTTATCTGTTGATAAAATAATCCTCAGTTCTAAAACACCGAATAAAACATTAAAAAATAATACAGGTTTTTCAAGTAAAAATTATTGAAATATATCTATTTTCAATATTATTTATATCGCACATTTCAAATAAAATTCAAAACAAAACAGCTTATAATTACTTTACAGCAACATCCCAAAATATAAAGGGGGGGGGGGTGAATGCACTGTTGAAAATCTTTACAAAACAGATGGGAAGTGTTAGAAAAATCACAATGTTTATTCTTTTAACTTTTTGCATATTCACATCTGATTGTCAAATCAAATAATATATTGTTTCCTATGCTTTCTTTAATACATGTGCATAGACAACAAAAGATTTAGACTTTACATAAAGTTCACTGAGTATACAAAAGTTTGCAGTATCATGGCCCTGTGTCTTCTGGAGTAATATCTTTATAATATTAAGAATGCAAAAATATTCCCACTATCTTCCAGTAGCTTTTAACTATATATCAGCTCTTTTTTTTAAATTTCATGGAAAACTTAAACACACTTAAGTTTTTATCACTTTGCATTCCCTTTGCTACACAGTTTTAGGTCATAATGTTCATGAATCCTCCTTTATTAAATATTAAGAGACTGACGAAATAAAGAACCTGTATTTAGAGACGTTTAGTTTTTTTATTATCTAATATTTAGTTACTGATTATATGTGAATATGAAAAATATTATAGTTTACAAACCACACACAAAAATAATACACAAAAGAAATTCACATAACAGAATATAAAAAACTGTCAGTACAACATTTGAAAAATACCAGTTATTTATAAGTGCTTTATTTCAAACTTTATGTCAGTCTGCAAGATATACTACTGCATAAAAAATTGTATGTTTGTGTAGCACAAAAAACTGTGCCTTTTCATCACAAAAGTACTTAAAACTGTATGAATATTGTACGTAGGAATATCAAAAATTAAACAATGAGAGAAAAATTTATGTAGCTAGTTGTGAATTAATAAGAGGTCAAATGAATCATTACAGAAGATTCAGAGGCTTGCAACAATTACAATAAACAACATAATGCAGTGTGATCTGACAACAGCATTTTATCAAATATTTTATAATAATTCAATGAACCTCTTATAAAAATCAAGTTTCCTTCTTTGTTTTTTATGGAAGAAGAAGGATATCTACAAAGAAATAGTGTAATTACATATAAAAATTGTGTATTATTATTATTATGTTTAAATACTTAACCAGTACTGTACACAAATATTTATGTACATTTGAACCTCTGTAGTTATTAAATCAAATTCTGTTCATTAAGTTTGGCATTTCTTTAAATAACACTCGTTTTTCTATCTACAGTATAATTGTTTTGTTAATGAAGTATTATCAACACTGTGAAATAATCATAGTTTTTTTTTTTTAATGAAAGCAAACACTTACTAAACATTTCTTTCCTGCAGACAATAATACATTTCCTACATCTCCTTTCCATCCACTTAAATCCAGATTCCGTACAAGGGAATTTAATAAAATCTCAAGATGATGTTTCTTTAGACACCAACTTTCTTTCAATTTGATGATTAAAGCTTCAATTACTTGTCCAGCTTAATAAATAAAAAACAATGAATTAACACTGAGTTATGTCTGTTCTAGATATCACTACAAAGCAAGACTCGAAAGCTTTAGCATTTTCATATTGACCTCTTTATCATTTTGAAGAAGAAAATACTCCCCAAAAATACTTTAGTTTCTGGTACTTTTTGTAGTTTTTACATTTACAAAGAAACTGTTAACTTTTATCATGTATTTTTTTATTGTTTTGAAAATAGTAAAACACATGAATAACAAGAAAATTGATTAAAAACCAAACACATTTTTAAAAACAAAATTTCACTTTCAATATAGCTATACAGTCCAAGAATGGTGATTTTATCCCCTCGGGCAATTATGGAAACAACCATGGCTTGTAAATTAAGAAGTTCAGGTTCCTAGCCCAAACAGTTCCCAATGTATACCAAGCCACAAATATAGCACATGAGCTGAAGATGAGGTTTAGTCAAGTATCTGTCATAGACATGTGACTGTTAGCATAAACTAAAGCTGGGTGTATAAAGATTTCATGGTGATTTGTTCTGTACTTTTAACAAATCTGAAAAAAAAGAGAAAGAAATGAAATTTAGCTCTTAATTCCACAACTTGGGCTGATGGAACATGCAAGTAATAAAACTGTTCTACATTACATGCAACATTTGTGCCATTTGTGCAACTCATGCTCTACATGGTCAGAATGTATCTTACTCTCTTGAATGTTGCAAAAATGTCAGTTTCAATGACCATATGTTTTCTCCATGTAGGAAGGACAACCTATAAAATAATGTTAACATCATTTCAAAGCTTGTTTCATTTTGAAAGAACTGTAATATAGCTAGTTAGGAGAAAGATTCTCTATCATTTAGACTGCAAGGTCTTATTATTATCACTTAGACATGTTCCTAAACTTTATGGTCTGAGAAAAACACTTGTAATTTATGACAGACAATTTTGCCGACTCAAAATGATAACTAGAAAACTGCAGGTTAGTGTTGCAGTTTTTGTAATAAAACTGAGATATACCTGTGATACATGCATTTAGTCATTAATACGACAAGATTCTGCATACAGAAAATTACTATAATTGTGACTTAATATACTGTTTCACTCTATCTTGTCAAAATTTCATCCTCTAATGAGCTGCATGGCATAATCAGGCTAAAGTTATTACGAAATGGAGTTATTTTTTCAATTAATTTGATTGTTTGTCAAGGCAATTCATATTTAAGCCAGCCTACGCAGTGCAACTTTGTTGGGAGCATGGTTAGAAATACTGTGCTCAAATGAATGCTTATTGGAGGTAATAATAAAATGGAAATTGTAAAGATCTGATGTTGTGTTTTTTCCACTTTTCTCTTAATTTGTCCATGACTACCACATATTTTAGGTCTATTGGCTTCTGAAGCTTCACCACATTTATCTCATAATTTTTGATAATAAAATACTTTTCCAGTATAAGATGTCTATCAGGCTAAAGTAAATACGTTTTATTATAAACATTACATATATTGTTCTAATAAATTAAGTTCTATATAATTAAAGATAAACTTTATTACTTTAGTGTGAAAACAAATTAGTGGTAAAATTATATAATTAGTTCTTAAATGTTAAGACTTAACAGTAACAGTGTCAACAATAAGCTACTGGTAATTGGTATTGAGTATTTATTATTTTCACTTTCAGGCTATAACAGTATAAATACAATGGTTAAGACTAGCGTAGGAGTTAAGCATTTGCAGTTTGTTAGCTGTAATGGGTGCAAGGAGTGGGTTTTAGTTGGGAACTCGGGACTGGAATGTACTTTTAAAGAAGCTAGTAATGAAGCTGTACAATTTTTATGTAGAGTTTGTAGGTTGGAGGAGAAATTAGAGGCAATCATGATTAAAGTAGAGGCAATAGATAAAGAGAAGTGTAGATTGTGGGAAATGGCAGCAGGATTTCAGAAGCAACATAAGCTTTCACATGCAAGGAATACATCAGCTAACAATGACTTTAAGGAAGTTAGAAAGAGTACTGTTAGAGCTAAAAGTGGAGAATTTAGTTATAATGAGCCTATTCTGTTGAGAAACAAATTTCAGCCCTTGGCTTCTGCAGCTGGGGAACTATTGGAGGGAAGAAAAACAAAAGGATCGGAGAAAGATGTGGATGATAAGGAGGTTATAGTTATAGGTGATTCCTTGATAAGGCATGTGGATATAATATTCTGTGGGGAAAATAAGGAGAAAAGAATCAGAGCACAGGCGGAGGATATAACTGACAGAGCAAGAGAAATAACAAAAGGGGCTAGCAGAGATGCAGTTTTTGTAGTGCATGTAGGGGCTAATGATGTAGGGAAAGGTAGGTCAGAGGAGCTAATTAATAAGTATAAGGGGTTGATAAAGGCACTTAAATAAAATGGCCATAACTTAATTTTGTCAGGGATACTGCCTAGAATTAACTGTGGGGATGAAGTTATAAGTAGGTCATTAGGGCTAAATGCTAGGCTTAGGTCAATAATGGGAATAACTGAAACATGGTTAAACATAGATGATTTTGATGACAGAAATTTTTTGAAATACAGGGTCACGGGGTATTTAATAGGAATAGAGTATTAAAGAAGGGAGGAGGAGTGGCTTGAAGTGGAGGATATCAAAGATAATAGCAATAAGATTGAACCCATTTGGGTTTCTATTAGTGGATATAAAGGGAACAGGCTTTTAGTGGGAATATGTTACAGACCACCAAATGATGCTGATGAAATTAGTGAGAAACTTTACAATGAGATTAAGATTTTGGCTGTTAATGAAGTCAGAATTGTGGGTGATTTTAATTTCAGGCATATAGATTGGGAAATTCTAGAATCAAACCATGAGGGAAAAAGTTTTTGGAAACTGTTCAGGATGGCTTTCTTCACCATTTAGTCAGTGAACCAACTAGAAACAATGACATTTTAGGCTTATTGTTAACTTCAAATACAGAAATGATTGAGAGGGTGAAAATTGGGAAACATCTGGGTGCAAGTGACCATTGCTCTATTAGGTTCAATGTTTTGCTGCATATGGAGATAAGGAATAATGATATTTTGGTTACAAATTTTGAAGGGATGCAACAAGAGTTATGTGTTGTGAATTGGGCAGCTGAGTTATATGGAAACACTGATCAAATGTGGAAAATTTTTAAAGATAAATTTTTAAATATTCAATGTAAATATATTCCTAATAGGAAAAAAAGGGTAGCTACAAGTAAAAATCCAGATTGGCTCACAAAGAGTTTAAGAAATAAAATTAAATTAAAAGCATCATAAATTTAAGAAATTTAAATTGTCCGGCATGACAGGAGACTTAAAAGATTATAGAAGATCAATAAAGTTGGTGAAACATGAAATTAGGACATCAAAAAGGATGTATGAGAAAAAGTTGGCTGAAAATGTAAAAATTAGCAGTAAGGATTTCTTTAAATACATTAAGGGGGCAACAAGATGTTAGAATAGGGATAGGACCCTTGAGGGATGATAAAGGAAGGCTTGTAACTAATGATTATGAGATGGCTGGGTTATTAAATTTTACTTTTTCTTTGGTTTTTACTAATGACGATTTAAACAGTATTCCACATTTTTATCAG
>NW_013665614.1:1737420-1741074 GCF_000517525.1 Limulus polyphemus
AGAAATAAAATTACAGCTTTATTACTTTGGTATAAAAACAAATTAGACAAATAAACATTCTCTTACCGAGAGTGTTATAACTTATAAACACATTTACTATATTTATCATACACATAACCTGCCAACACCATCAGTATTTTAGTAGGGGTTATAACACTTTTTAGAAAGTCACATAGCACATACTATTAAGTGGTCAAACAATAATTTATATAATCTGACTTTGTGTTTTTTCATTTCAAAATAACTGGTATCAGAGAGCAAATGATATGTGTTGCAGAGCTAATGAAACCATTCAACAGCAAATTAAAAAAACTCATTAGTGTGGAAACATGTTAAAAATAATAGCCTCATGATATAATCATTAAGTTAGAAAAGTACCATCTTAATCATAGAATAATTAAAACTTACACATTTAATACATTTGCATCAATGATTTAACTTTCACTGCCATCAACACATTCATTTTTATTTGACGCACTATATATATATCCTTTATTTTAGCTTTGAAAGTGGTATTAATTATGTGTGACTTTGTAATTATGTACCACCATGAAAAATAGGTATTCCCCTTTAGACTTCCCAATGTTTACCAGTTTCAAGTTTCAGATAAGTTATGAAGTATTAGAACATGTCTTTTTTTTATGGTGCATCTAAAAATAAACCTGGAACTGGGAGAAAAATTTCTCTATAAACATGACAGTAAAAATAGTGCATAATAACATAACATAATGTTTTGGGACAACAAGGGACCTATTGGTCCATCTTGGCTGTTCCATCCTCTAAATTACGTTAAAATAATTTCTAAAAAAGTCTTAAAGCCAGCCCTTATGATTCATATACTTATCAAGCTTTTTCTTAAACTCATGTAAATTTACTGCCTCTACAATGAAGTAGCTAAAATCTAAACTTGCCCATGAAAACTGCATTCTAACAATTAATCTCTGAGGCAAGAGACTCATCTTATTCAAGAGTTAATGTCCAAAGGATTAAAGAAGAAAAAACACTTTCAAAGCCTAATTATTATGTTAAACTAGCATAAATAGTTACTCCTTAAACAAGAGACTCTAGAGTCTAGCACAACCTAAAGTATTGTTAAGTCGGCTGAAGCTACATATGCTATTTGTTTATACAGCCAAATGAAAAAACTATAGGACTGTCATTCTGATAATCTATAATTTTGGGTATGTACATGGTTATTTTGGAATTTTACGTATTACTAATTTAAAGTACCTAGTTAAGCTACAGAATTACATGTATATCACTGTCTACATAAAAATAAGATATGAGAAAGAATATATGTAGCTATCATGTATACATTGATATAAAAAAACTGCACATCCTTCATGAAAGCAGTTTACAGTCTTGACTATATATATGACAATTTTGGGACATAACATGTTACCAGTCTTCTTCCAACTAAGCTACATACAAACCAAACTTAAACCAAGGTAACCAAACCTAGCCTCACATACTTACATTCCAAGTTAAAAGGAAAAGGCCCCAACTCTTCATGTTAATTTTTTTACCTGTGTAGGTAGCTCAGATAAGCGATATAAAATATGGGAAGAACTATGTATTTAAAATTGAAATTTAATAGCACAGATTTTTTCAAATATTTTAATTTTAATTCAAATAAAAAATGGCAGATGAAGTACAACCACCATACAACATAATGCAATTTGTATTGTGTGTGTAATCCATGTGAATAAATTACTTAATATTAAGTTATTAAACTTATAGTGCCATTTATTTATCTTTTAAAGATACTCACTCTTTATTGATATATTACAAGTCAAAAATGAAGGTGGACACTTGAGGCCTTATACTTATTTGCAAGAAAAATTAACATAAAGAGTTGGGGACTTCTTCACCATAACCTTAAAATAAATTGACCAAACTTAACCTTCAGTAATGTAGAGAATACAGTATGCCTACTTATACCAATCATGGTTTTTTGTGCAATCAGGCAAAGGCAGACAAAAATTAATGTTTCTATACTGCTATCATGTACAGAAAATCTAAGTCCACAAGTCCCAAGAGAAACACACAAGGAAGAGAAGTATCATGGGTTAGATTCAAATACTAAACCATGAGATCCTGAGACTACTGCTTTTGTCTCCTATGCCACCAAGTCCTGCTATATGCTGTGAAACATGAATATTTATGAATACAAATTACAAATAATCAAACTCACAGTGTAGCTGTACATAGCATGGTGCATAATAATTGTGTATATACTATATATATAATATACTATAGTCACTACCATCATAAGCTATTGCAAAAGCCAAATCTTAATAATAGTTAATACTCAAATTATCAATTCTAAGCACATTTGGCTTCATTTAAATTTTAATACTAGTAATACTAATAGTATCATACTGGTGGTAAACCGTAAAGTTACCATCTAAAGGGTTGTAAATGTGAGCTCCAAAAACGACCGAAAAAAGAGAATATACTTTATAAATTAAGGAAAATACATTTTATGATATTTCTCTTATTTTTTACAATAAAACAGTGAAAAGAAAAACAATAAGTTGAATAACGAAACAAGAGCGAGTAGGAAATTATGACATTAAAAAGGAAAAGAATATATTATATATATATATATAATTTCTTTTACGGTGTTTGTTTTTTCCACCTTCTATTCTATTGTGTATAAAAAAAAAGGAAACACCATACAACATATTTCATATTTCCTTTAAGTTTAAAGTATATCATCTACCTTTTCCGGTGTTTAGTATATGCGCGCCGCACTAAGCTTAAGTAACTGTCACTATCGATATTATCAGTCATTTCTAAAAGTAAAACTCCAATTCAAACATAGCCTTCAATTTCATTTTTACTTACGAACATCATCAAATGGTCCAAGAACATATATGTATCTGTTGAATTCATATTTTTTAATATAATCAGCTAACCAGTAGCTATCTATATTAGCACAGATATTATCGAGACAAATATTTCTCAAACTATTTGCACTTTTCCGCCGAGGCATACTTTTTTACTACCTTTAAGTGATTGAAGCGCTCTCTTACCAAATTTCAGTATGTTTGAATTATTTAATTGTTTAAAAGAACGATAGTTAACATTAAATTTCAATGATCAACTTTTTCATGAAAATTTAATATTGATTGTTTAATTTTCAGCTTTTATTAATTATTTATATGTAAGGTCATTTCCGAATTTCAGGCATATTGTCTGATTGATTTTATAATAGATGATACTTTTGTTAATTTTATACCTCACTTATTTAAATAAAGGTTGAAGCAGAGCCATCGTGAGAAAAGTATGAGCTCCTGCAAAGTATTTAATCTTTGCCCATTACATCAGTCACTGGGGTTGTAAGTAATACCCTGAAAAACATAGTTGCAGCATTGCATAGAGTAGTATCTTATTCACTAGAGTGCGCAGTGCGCACTCCTGTCTAAGTCATTGAGAATTGTTGTACCGACATGAGGATCCCAAGATGGCGTTCAAAACAGATAACGATACGAGAAACGTAAACAAACACATGTGTGCAACAGTACAGTAAAATTGCCGTAAACCTCACTGTAAATTTCATGGAATGTTGTGTAACACACTATTTTGTTATTAAAAACACTCAATATTACGTTTTTATTTTATTCTATTCTCAACTAAACCTGAACATAT
>NW_013665614.1:1741726-1743198 GCF_000517525.1 Limulus polyphemus
CCACTAAAGGGGCAACTTGCGTCAGTTTTTAGATGGGACAAACTACATATGTGTATATGTGTGTGTGTGTGTGTGTAAATATATATATATATATATATTGGTGTACTTTGGTGACAGATTTTCTTGTAGGCAGATTTTGTTAAACAAGACCGATGTCTGTAGGTTTACTTTCTTCTTAGAATTCTTCTCAGGAAGTCGATAAGCCGTCTTAAAAGTTGTAGCTAGTGATGAGTTGGCCGACGCGTTTCGAATGCGTTATGCATCCATTATCAAGGCTGGATGTTGTGTGAATTGTGATTACTGTTGGTGGATATTTATAGGTATGGGTAAGCAGGTCGACTTCTTGAGAAGAATTCTAAGAAGAAAGTAAACCTACAGACATCGGTCTTGTTTAACAAAATCTGCCTACAAGAAAATCTGTCACCAAAGTACACCAATATATATATATATTAGTCTTATCTGGTATTTTAAGTAAAAGGATATTTAATGAAACAGTACCCGCTGGTAGGTTTACACATTTTTAAATGTTTGTTTACTTAATACTAACTTTACGTGTGTTTAGTTTACTGACGCCTTCACTATACGTAATCGACAAAACTTACTGCTGTACAGTACAATAAATGATACGTACATGATGTCAGAAAAACACGTAGGTTCAAGAAGTCTTGATACAATATGATACATACATATTCAAGATGTATATGTATAGCACAAAAACCAAACGAAATGGAAGCGTTAGTTAAGAAAATAAGCTTCTTTCCCATAATACTGTTAACATCTTTATAAAAAAAATATTTGACTAAAATAGTAGAACGAATGTGAATGTTTTAAGAACACCAACCTATGATTGGTACATTCGTTTACACGGCGTTTAAACATATTGTTAACCATTCAGATGATAGGAACTTCAATTAATTTTTTATTGTGCGATCTACGAAAGACATTTTTTTTAATCAAATTCATCACTAAGTAACGTTTCCACATATCGTAGTCAGACGAGAAAGATCTGTGTCATTTGATAGCCTACCACTGGTAAATATTATTTATAAGACATTAAACTAAGGAGGTTTAATTTTTGCTTGAATCAGATTTGAATTTTCATTTGCGAAAATAACTTGTAAGTTATCTCAGTGCTCTAAAACTCCATAGATTACACTAGATAGCTAAATGAAACACACTCCTCAACTTCTCTAGTATCCGCGGTGAAGCGATCTTTTTTCTATTCTTTAATTTTCTCCAAGATTAGTTTCGAGTCGATAGATAGAACTTCAAGAACTTACGTCTAGTTTGATACTGTTACGACAGCGGGGGTCACGTGACGCTAGTAACACGTCATATTCTCGAACGTTCACGTCCCTTCCTGATGTCTCGAGAGGCTACTAGATATGCGGTAGTTTTGTATATATATAAGCCGCCAAGAAGTGACGGTAGCAGTGTGTAATTGACAGTTGCGTGGAGCATGTGAGACGTTC
>NW_013665614.1:1743423-1749096 GCF_000517525.1 Limulus polyphemus
CGCAAAGAATTTTTACAGAAGATTAACTAACGACCAGAGACGTAACAATACGTTTAGAAAGTGAGAAGCCCCCCAGTGGCACAGCAACATATCTGCGGACTTACAACGCTAGAAACCGGGTTTCGATACTCGTGGTGGGCAGAGCACAGATAGCACTTTGTGTAGCTTTGTGCATAATCAAAAACAAAAACAAACAAGAACGTGGAAAATTCCTTCAAAAAAGATTAAAAACCAATATGATGACATACAGTTTTGTATCAGCCTCCTCATGCGTTGCAGCAAGAGCTGATAAATCAGTTGATATGTACGATGATATTATTCCTCGCTCGTCAGAAAACCTTTTTGTAACAACAATCTCTTTGTTGGGTAGTGCATTTACAACCAACTTTTCTTATAGAAACCATGCTGAATTTGCCTGAAAGCAACATTTCTATCAGAACAAATCATTCGTTTTAGAATTTCAAGAGAAAGCCGAAATTCCACGGTTTATGACCCTGTTACTAAGACTGCATCAATACGGTTGTATGTTTGTATTTTTCCATGGCTAATGTGGTTATTTATTACACTTTTGCATAGAAAAAACTTTTATGATAACTTCTATCATTAGAAATATAATAAATATAGCTAAATAAAATGACGTGACTCAGTTGATAAAAAAATACCCGAAAATCACTTAAAATGCGGTTTTATTGATGGTCATCTTGTTTTTTGCATTGCAGCTGTTAAAAACTAAAAATACAGTTTACCCAGGCGCGTCGCTAGGCACTGGCACAAGGAGCTCATGCCCTAATTCTATTTGACAGGGCCCCAAATCCATTTGGTGCTCTTGAAAAAGCAGAATATAAAACCATGATCGGTAACATAAAACAACGCCGAAAATTTCCGCGAGTCCTGGGCCCTAGCAGGAGCACCGAATTTTTTAAGTATCTAGCGATACCCATGCGCTGCTTATCAAACTTATGTATTATAGCCATGGTAATCAATTCTACAAAAAATGCCCAAATACTCTTACCTTTTGTGAAAATGTGTTTAGTCAAATATTGTTAAATAGTAAGATAGTGTAATGTTTCATAGCTAAAGGTCCTATTTCTTTCTTTGTTAAAGGGTTTTGTGATATGTGCTTGCATTTGTGTTAAAGTTTTTTCCTTTATGTATGGTTTCTTTGCGTCTATATTAAAACGAGATTTGATTATGTATTATATGCTTTGTTAATAGATTGTGTCGTCCGTGTTTATAGGGAGCGAAAGTTACAGTACTTCTTGATAACAGTGTATTTATTAATAAGCTTCTTCGTTTCAAAATCCCAATTTTCAGCTTGAAGACAAACCTGAAACAGGAAAGGTATACAAATGTCAAAATCTGTTTGAGAGCATTATGCACCCTAAATGCAGTTGGCCATGAATTCTTTGAGGATATTATTTACACTAAATACAATTGGTCACGAATGGTGGAAGACTGTTCCAATTTAGTTTGAATTGGATTAGCAAACTTGTAGGTTATCAATAGCTCCTGATGAAGCTGCAATAACAGGATACTGAGCTAATAAAGAAAAGATACTGTTCCGTCTCCGTTTATTAATTAACTTTCCGTAACTTCGTTCCGACGAAACTTTAGCGACACTAGTTGTTACTTATTAAAACTGGTTTATTCTTTCTGAATATAACTTTACCGATACACTTATTTTCAACAGTCGCGCTAAAACAAACGCTATAACGAACGTTAACTTCAACAATACTTTCTCACTGCAGATCAATTACTCACTACCTACACACACATTGTTGTCACGTTGTCAGCGTCTTATATATATACCAGACAAACATATATCTAGTAAATGCTAGGGCATTCACGAAGGAACAAGATAGTTCTAGAAACGTGGCTGACACTAGTCACGTGACCTCTCTGACGCAACAATACGTTCTGTAGATATAGCTTATTGTATTATTTGCATCAATAGAACTGTGTATTAATAAACTCCAGTTTACGTTAATCAAAGTTAAGAATAATATCGAGTAACACTGTTCCTAGTTATTCTGAAGGTATGCATATCTTATTCAATGTGCAAAGCAAATTTATCAATCATATATTTGCTGCCAGCATGGAAAAGCACTGCTGATATTAACAGTGTAGCAGCATTTCTGTTTCTACTTGTTAATCAGTTATATAGAAATAATATTAAACTGTAATAACTAATGTGTGATTGTTTCAAAGATATGTGTATATATTGTTAATTACTTAACAGTAAATTTTATCATTTCAACTTTTGTATGCTCTGTGAAATAAAGATTTTGTTTGCATGCAATAAAATAAAAGAGATGTGTGAGCCCAGCATCCTTTAATTGCATGTTGTTTCTTTATATCTACTATTTCATTCCTTCATTGTTTATAATTTGTTATAAGAAGCTTTCTGGACTCCAACCATCATTTCAGAGCAACATTTTCTTAAGCTTTTTAATTGGCAAGATTGAACTTATTACACATTTTGTTTTTGAAAAGAGGCTAAACTTCTGCTCAACAATGGCCATTACGCACAAAACATCATGATGCAAGTACCATCCCTATTATCTTCGTTACTTTTGAATGATTAATATTAGACTTCCCTAAATTTACTTCCTTTTTGAAAATTGTTTTCTTTACTTGTCTTTCTTTTTTTAATGCTGTGTTTTAATAGACATAGTAAGGTTGTATTTATAGCCAAGTACAATGAGGTTCCAACTGTAATATTTATTGCTTATCTGTTATTCACTTGTAATTCCTGTTTCATCCTGTACTTAAGCTTTTCAATTTCTGTAAGAAAGCTAACTTCAAGGCATACTAATATCATCAGCGTTTACAGTAGAATTTTGATTTTTTTCAAAAAAAAACAACAAAAAACTACTAGTTAATTATACTTATAAAAGTAAATGCTACATTTGAAACTATGTCACCTCAGAGAAAGTGTTAGAAATTTTGTTTTTGAGTTATCTATATAGATATAATAGTACTATCTGTTATACGTCCATGTAACTACTTTGTAAGGTGTGGATGGACCTTCACCAAAACTGGTATGGAGGTTCATTAGGTCCATGTGGGGGTATATACAAATTTTCAGTTTTGCATTTTTTTAACACTACTTTGTCCCTTGTAGATGGATCTTCACCAAATTTGGCATGGAGGTTTATTAGGTCCATGCGGAGATACATGCAAACTTGTGTTTTCAATTTTGTGTTTTGTAGTTTTTATGGGCGTTTCTTTTACAATTACATATAAGGGAAGCAACTTTTCATGTCCTAAAATAACCTTTCATTAATCATGAATTTACATAACTTCCTTCCAGGGTATAGGTACTCCAGCTAGTCATATAATAAAAAAAGAAGCAGAAGAAAGAAGAACAAGAAATTCACACTTTTTGGGTATAATAATAACAAAAACATTCCCAGAACTTGTGACTTGGTTATTATATAGATATTGTTATAAAAGGAAACACCGTACAGTATTATAAATTTCTGATAACATATTAAGGAGATATTTAAAATACCATTTCAATGAACAATCTGTGCCATCCAAACATAGGCAGTGCTACCGCCTGCCTTATACCAAAACTTTGGGCTAAAGTCATAACTGAATGGCTTATTTCTCATATATGAAGTTTTTAAACTGAATAATTCAGTGCAAGTTATTCATATGGATAACTCACACAAATATAGTACTGAGTAGCAGGCATAAGGTACACCTAGCTTACTTCTGTCCTGTTTGCATTTGCTTTGTCATACATTTACTACTTATTTCATTCATTATTTGCCATATACTAGCATCAAATCCTTAAATTTGCCAAACATTTGAATAAATATCTGCAAACAACTACAATTCTTTTTCCTACAAGAAAATGATAAAAAAACTTCATCTCCTAGGATCTTATTGTATGTGCAATGTGTTTATATAGTGTATTTCAAGAGCACTGATATCCAGCAGAAAAAAAATCAAGTAATTGCAAAGAAAATTAATGTTCTGGGAATGTTCTTTAATGTTTTAAACATGATCAACAAAAGATCTTATTGTATGTGCAATGTGTTTATATAGTGTATTTCAAGAGCACTGATATCCAGCAGAAAAAAAAATCAAGTAATTGCAAAGAAAATTAATGTTCTGGGAATGTTTTAAACATGGTCAACAAAAGAAATATAAATACACAAATAAAAACCATGTTTATTCACACAATAAAGTGTAAGAGTTTTGAACTGAGCTTGCCAGCTTCTGTATTTATATATGAGACTGCTGGGGTAAAAGAAAGCTCTGAAAACATCTGTAAAGGATGAAGATCAGATCATAGACGAGATCCAGAATCATGGAAATACCCCACTTTTATGTTATACTGAGATCCTATTGTGATATCACAATTCAACTTGTACTAACTTACACACGTATCAGTGTTACTCCTTGAAATGGGCTTACTCTACACCATGGAGTTGACACAGATACAAATTTCTATGGAATACCTATTGTAGTATGTAAATTTATCTAAGCAAGAGGATTAGTACATATTTACGATTATCATATATTTGGTTTACTGGTTTATCATCATTACAATGGGATAAACTTTTGTCTTATTTTGTTTATGTTCTTCTTCTCAAATATACCAACTCCTGGAAAATAAACTGCGAAGTTTCAGATCTTCCAAAGGCAAAGTCAACAATATTCTAGTATCCAATAATCAAATTCGATGGCAAACGAATGCCATGCAAAATTTAAAAACTTGATACTCATACTTAATACGTATTATGTTCATGTGTCCAATATAAAAGTTTTCTAACAAGTGTGGCTCAAATTATTATGAGGTTTAAGTTACAACTTGTAGAACATTTAAATTTTATTTTCTGTATGATCTGCTTTAAGCTTAGAACTAATCTAGTTTTCAAGATAATTCCCTTATTATCTTGTGAAAAAAACAAACAAACAAAAAAACATAAGGACTCTTGCTTTCTTTTCCAGCTCTTTGATCTATAGTGGAATTATTTTCACTAAATTTCAATATTTATTTCAGAATTTCTGAATATGCATAACCTTATAGCATTATATTATTATGGTAATCTTATTATGAAAGAGATGAACATGAATACTGATAAAAAATATTTTATAACACTGTAACTTTAGAGAATAGATGCTCAACATGTTGTACAGTAAAGTAGAAGAGACAATCCATAGGTGTTGTTTTTGCACTAATACACACATTAATCTGTTATAAATTATTTAATTTACAAACTGACACTAACTAAAATGGTTGCCAGCAGGGAATGAACTACCAAAAATCTGTAGAATAGGAAAGTTTGAAAATGTAAACAGTTTTTCTAAAAATTAATGAGATTTTTTTTTAAGTTTGGAAAAAAATTATCAAGGTTTAAAATTCTCTCTCTCAAAGTACCTTTAAATTGTCTTGGATGGCAATATGATTTTTACACATGAAAAGAGGACACAGAACTGTTTATTATGGCTCTGCTGGAAAAGGCTACACATTTATCTCATCAATATATCTATTTTATGCTGAAATGGTACACAAAGCATTACAGTAACCATTAATTCATCAGCATTCAGAAAATTGAATAAATTTTGGTTTTAAATTAAGCATATTTTCTGATGCCAACGTTTTGTACTTAACTCTGAGTTACCTTGTGAATATTATATTTATTTAAAACTAATAAA
>NW_013665614.1:1749846-1782821 GCF_000517525.1 Limulus polyphemus
ATTCTAATACATAGGAAAATATTTCATAATAAGTTATGATCGTACAAAAAGTGTTAAATATTTTATTAAAATTCAGGTCGTGATTTCCTCCCGGAGCACCTATCAATCTCGGACGGATCATAGTTTGGGAAACTAATTGAATTCCGGGTTTTAGCGTTGCAAATCCATTGAGCCGCTTGGAAACTTAAATAATGGAAGGAAACTATAATTTAGAAAATTATTTAGTCAGATTCAACTTTTTTTTTTTTCAACAATGATTTTTTTTCAGTTTCATTTTGTTATTCTAAAAGCTTATCACAAGTTAAATGTTTAACTGATTCCTTAACAAGTCCAAGAATCGTAAAATCAAACATTTCAAATATTATTATAGAACATTTTAGAATCAAGAGGGAAACTGGCATTTAAAAAAAAAAATAGCTAAAGTTCTGAGAAATTGTTTGTAGTTATGCACAAATCTACACAATAGGTATCGAAACCCGGTTTCTAGCGTTTTAAGTCCGTAGACATTCCGCTGTGTCACTGGGGGGGGGGCGAGAAATTGTTCGGAAATTGCGAACATTTTCAAGATCATTAAACAAAGTTGTGGAGATTCGAAAAAAGAAAAAAACCTGGGAAAAACATTATACAAAATTGGAAAAAACTTGTCTGAAAGCATGGAACCACAAAATTAGAGAAGCTTTGTGAGAACACAACTAAGAACATAACAAAAAGGAAGAATGTGAAAATAAATTTTGAGAGGCAACATATGAATTATCAGTAACAAAATAGATATATAAAAATTCGCCGGTATGGTAGATGTTAAACACTAACGTTATTAGAAAAATAGTAATAACATATTGCTACTGCTGAAATCGCTGCCTGTCAGCAGGCCGATTGCTGTTATAAAACTATAAAAACCAATTATCACAGTACAAAAAGGTGTGAATGACAGGGTTGCCACGTATGAAGAGGTGTGCACAGTATGAAAT
This sequence comes from Limulus polyphemus, assembly GCF_000517525.1. NCBI lineage: Eukaryota > Metazoa > Arthropoda > Merostomata > Xiphosura > Limulidae > Limulus > Limulus polyphemus. Next base: position 1,750,815 of record NW_013665614.1, read on the forward strand.
GTTATGTTTATAAGACTTGAAATTGTGTATTTAAGAGTTAACATTACTATGAGACACCAGATAAAAACCAGTTTATTGGAGCCTCAGGATACCTTTGAAGACGAGCGAAAAACTTAAGTGGTCCATAAAACAAACTCGCGATACTCTAAGAGTATAAACCGTACTGTGAAATAGACGACATTGGAGCAGAAACATTATTTTGGAAAAATAATAAGTTTTTAGGTTCCATATTTGTGGGTTCATGAAAGACACGAAAAACATTTGTGACAACGTACGTTGTATGGAAGGTGAAAAAAGCAACTGATAACAGTTTCTGTGTGCTTGTAAGGTTGCTCCGATCAAAAGCACTCTTTCGTCTTTACAATCTTTTATCAGCCGTTATTAAAGATTTTGCAGGGTACGTGTATGCATCTACAGGACTAGATACCGCTGATCGTGGTAACAAGATTGTGACATGTGTGGTGAAACAAAAGACAAGACAAAATGGCATGGGCTTTTACAACAGGGTAATATTGAAACACAGTTTGAAGGTGTACTTATTGATGTTACTCCTTCACAGCTAGCTAGTCGAGTGATGGAAATAAATAGATTTTTGACTTGATGGACTATTATACCGATATAAGAAACTGAAAATTGATTGAGTTGGTATCAACATGTGGAGTACTAGTAAAACGTCTAGTCAGTATGATTTGTTCAAATGTTTAAAATCATGGAAATGAATAAAACCAGAAAAAGATGGACTCTCGTACTTCTATGAATGATATTGTTCAATTATATATTCCTCAGATATTAAACCAACTAGCCATATAGTTAATTGAACTCTCGTGATATTGTTGAACTATACATTCCTCAGATATTAAACCAACTAGCCGTATACTTAATTGAATAGCAGAAGACATGTCGTTGTTGATAAGCTACGGTCTCGCGACACTGCAACACATATAGCTTTATTGTTGTTTCAATATCTCATGTTTAATTTTAAACTAAAGTTGCCTCTTGTCCTTGTTATCACCATTAAGGATAAGTCCGTATACATTCACAGATTTTATCATGATTTATCCGAGGGATTTTACTGACTTTCTGTGAAACCTTCTGTGAAGAGCCGTAACCAGCCATTGATAAGATAAAACGATTGTTTTCAGCTTGGTGGTATGCTAAAGGGATCTTAAAAAATCCAATAGAAATAAAACATACCTCCACTGACCAGTTGACGCTTGGAAGGCAAATATGCAATAATGAAAATATTCAACGTTGTGATGTGTAGTATCTTAAGAAACAGACGCGTATAGCTAAAGGTTGTTCTTTGCGAACGTTGTAAGATACCATGATGAAAATACAGCCACTGGTTATCTGCTGAAATAGAAGTTTACAAATGCAAGAGTTTTACTTTGTAATTCTGTTAATCCAGGGATAAATTCTAAAAAAAAAATCTAATCCGGAACACAAGGGCGACACGTCAAGAGTTGTTGAGTGCCCCTCTAGTGGTTGTAAATCATGAATGATTGCTCCACCCAGTTGTTAATAGCCAAGGAAAAAAATACCTCTCAGTAGGAAGAGGCAGAATTGTGTAGTAGTTTTCCATAATTATTTTGTAAATTGTTTCCAAAGATATGACAACGTTTAGATATGTTCTGCAATTTAGATATTCGTTATTTGTAACTACGTGTTACAAGTTCGTACGAGAGATGTAATGTTTTAATGAGGTAAACATTAGTAACAGTGATAGTATTACTGACATTTTGGAAACTTCAGAAAAACTGTGGCTTAGCGAATCGCGTCAACATTCAGTGTTTGTGTTGCAAACAGTATGACTAAAAGATATAATCTCTAAACATGATAGGAGGTCTTGATGAACTTTCTGAGTGAGCTAATGTTTAGGAATTGTGCACCGTTGTCGAAAACTTGTCCAATTGTCTCCAAGTATCCAGGTTGAAAGTTCATAGCCAGAATGGAATCGTAATTATTTCGAGGTAAAAGATTTAGTGAAAGTTCGAGTCGAGGTTAGCAAGATCGTTTACTTTTGTACAGGTTACTGTGATTATGCATGTCGGGAAATGTGATGATTTTGAGATAAATAACTTGTTTTGATTCCTGTAAGAAAAACTTACCAAGTTACTCCGTTCAAATGTGGGACGTACAAGTAAGCTGCAGCATTTAATTATTTTTATTCTCGAATATCGTATTAAATTACTGTTTTTGCTTATCTTTTATTTTCAACAAAGTGTGTCAGTTATCTGTTAATATATATTGAGAGATATAATATAATAATAATAACATTAAAAAATCATATGACATTAGTAAAACGAGATGCCATTCAAGACAACTGATACTAAAGTTAAACAGTTTTTAAAAACGTGAATAGAATATAAGCGGAATTAGCATACATATTTGTTCAGTGTGCTGGACCTTATCAAATTAGCTTTGTATCAAATTTCAAGGCTTTGTTCGTTTATAGCAAAGTAAAACGAAACAGTAATATACTGTTACGTCTAATTGATCTGCAGTCAGAAGTATTATTGACGTTCGTTGATATAGCGTTGTTTTAGCGCGATTGTTGAAGTTGAGTGTATCGGTAAAGTTATATTCGGAAAGAATAAACCAGTTTTATTAAGTAAAGACTTGTGTCGTTAAAATTTCGTCGGAACAAAGTTACGGAAAAATCAATTAACAAACGGACTCACTGTCTATACACACATTACATTTCCTTCCCGCGTCACGTTTTCCCCCTCTTATATATACCAGCCTTCCCTATCTAGTAAATACTAGAGCATTCGTCAAAGTACATGATAGTTCTAGAAACGTGGCGTCACTGTAGTCATGTGACTCGCTGACGCAACAATATATTTATTAATTGTCCTCAACCATATCATGCAAAGAACATTACAAAAAATGTCATATGAAAGCCAACAACCAGTCCAAAAACTACTCGTCTCAAATATAAGTGTAAACTTGACTTCAGTGATGTATAGTAAGTAGTCTAATGAGTAAAGTTTGTCTTTTATTTTTTTGGTACTGATGATAAAAAAGTAAACAACAGAAGGCATTTGATCTTGATTGTGTGTTGCAACAGTCAAAGTTGCTGGAGGTAGTGTACAGGTACATGAAATATTCTCGAGGTTAGAATTGGGTACTTTGATCTTTGCAGAAGAGCAAGTAACATCTAGATTCTACTCGATTACTGCTTCTATTCCACTCTGATGGACAAAGGTGATCAACAATCCATTATTCTTATAAGAACAAGATTAGCTTGAGAAGCATGATAAGACAACATTCATTTTTGATCAACACAATCAATAAATCTCAATTGAATTGAGCATCCTTGGGATGAACCCGAATGTTGCAATTTGTCAGTGTAGTTCTCTGTTTACATGAGTGATTTAACTGCAGAACATATGGCTTTATAAATTGGTTACAACTGAATAAAGACTTCTCCACATATTGTAGAGGTTATCACAATAATTCAAGACTATTATAACAGTAAAAGGTGATTCAACTCATTATTAGCTGAGGATACCAATAATGTGGCCACTCATTGTAGTTGCATAATCTAGATACAGTATGTATACCTCTAATGTGGCCACTAACTGTACTTGCATGATCTAGATAAAGCATGTATACCAATAATGTGGCCACTCACTGTAGTTGCATGATCTAGATATAGCATGTACATCAATAATCTGACCATTCACTGTAGTTGCATGATCTAGATATAGCATGTATATCAATAATCTGACCATTCACTGTAGTTACATGACCTAGATATAGCATGCATATCAATAATCTGACCATTCACTGTAGTTACATGATCTAGATAAGGCATATATGCCAATAATGTGGCCATTCACTGTAGTTGCATGATCTATATAAAGCACATATACCACTAATGTGGCCACTCACTGTAGTTGCATGATCTAGATATAGCATGTATATCAATAATCTGACCATTCACTGTAGTTACATGATCTAGATAAGGCATATATGCCAATAATGTGGCCAGTCACTGTAGTTGCATGATCTATATAAAGCACATATACCACTACTGTGGCCACTCATTGTAGTTGCATGATCAAGATAAAGCAAGTAATATTATCAATTCCACTCAAGTTTATTTTTTCCAATAAACTGTCATGCACAAAATATTCTCTCTATAGTTACATCAAAATGAAGATTTTCAGTTAAGATTTCATATCAAATTACAAACTATCACTATTATTGCTGTCAAGTGAAAATTTTTTTATTTTGTCAATTGTACTTTACATTTTTAAACAAAGCTAAGATATTTAAACAAAATCAATTAAGAAACATACATTTTGTTTTAGATATTTGTGGAAAGCTACACAAAGGCTATCCATCCTTAATTTTAAACTAACAGCCAATTCTTGAGCACTTTAATCAAATAGTGGGATTTGGCACCAAAGTATGGAAAGTGGTTTTGTGACAACAAGACATGAGCCACAGACCTTCATATTCACAGTGTGGCAAACTAATCACTTGGCCTGGCTCTAACATGTATTGTATAACTAATTATTACTTGGAGATTATGCAAGCTTAGAAATTATTTAATTGGAAAGTTTTGAATAAAAAAAAGTTAGACAACTAAAAGGACAAAGTTGTGCCCAAAATCTGTTAGATAGAAAAAAATTAAGTTTATGGTAAAATTATTTTTACAAAAATAAAATACGAAAATATGGACTCTGTGTATTCAAGTCATATTAATACAAAACATATTAGCCATTCAAAAGTTATGTTTAATACATGTTCATTAAGTCAAGATGATGATTTTTCTAGTAGAGAAAAATGATTCTGTATTAAAGTATAGTTTGACCAAAAACCATTAGTGTATTTTAATCTTAATGTTATCTATGTGCTCTAGCTACATATCATTTACATTTAGTATTTTCTGCTGTCAGAGTATCACTTCATCATCCATAATAAACCATCTTCAGGTCCAAAACTGATGAAATAAAAAATCATTGGAAATGAAAAAAAGAAAACATTACAATAATGATGGTTAGCCAATTTTTTATTTTCTTTTTCACAACATTTTCAATAATCTGATTATTATAATACAAAACAGCAAGGCCAGGACACTATATGTGCTTGTTTTTCATGGCCAAAATATATCATAGAATAAATAAATATTATGATAAAATAAATACTGATATTCAAAGTAAATAAACATACTTCAGTTTCATGCTTTTCCTAGACCCTAAAATCCTGTTTCAAAGGTGAGAGGAAAGCTATGTTGTTTTGTAAGCAAAACATTTTTATACTGGCTTATCTACAAATAACTATAAACTACAAATTCAAATAACTATATTAGCAATATAAATTATTATATAATGGAAAGCAAAATGACCATATCAGCAATGAATATAAAATACTGAGTATACATGAGACCATCCAGTCTGCCCTTTCCTGTAATACAGTTCTGAGTGTCAAAAAAAATTTCATCATTTTGAAATCTAGCTTTACTAAAACCCTTACAACTACTGTTCATGCATTGACAAAATTCCAGTTCGGTATTAAATGACTCAAAAGTTTTTACCACAAACAGGTGGGCTATAATGATGTCTCCATATGTATGTTACTCTTATATGACAGTAACAGCTGTTTCAACAATATTCACTTGTGTTGCATGTTTGCCACAGAGTACTTAAAAGTTGTTTATTACTTAACTTGTGCATGTAAGTGGAAGAAGCTTATGTGGAATACTAATATACTGCACTGTACTATAATAAAGTGTACAAAATTAAGGTCTAAATCGTGCTACCATAGAAATATGTCTAACATTCAAAACACTTCTGTTAATTTGCTTCCTACTAGCTCACTAAACAACTCTGATTTATAAACTTGCACAGTCACAAGACAAAAGGTAGAAATAGTAAAACTGACAAATACACAAATGTTTATTCATAATATAAATAGCATATGAATGTTCAACAAATTTTTTTTTCATCATTTTTAACTACTAGAATTAATAAGTACCTACACTCTATAAATCTAATAAAATAGATACTTAACATTTTAAACAACAGAAAGTATAAATAGATAAACAAAAAAACTACAAAAAATGACTTCTATAAAAAAATACAGAAATACACAGGCCTATATATATATATATTTGTTCAAATAATAATAAACACGAAGAAAATAACTTCAATACAATCACTACTTTTATAGCATTTAACTTTAGCTACATAATATCAAGGCTTTGTTTTTTCATGATAAAAATCACCATAAAGCTATCATTATCCAATGTAATGCAAAAATGCTATTTTACATAACTTAAGCAGCCTCTATAGAACAAGTGTATTAAACTACATTGTATGCTTCTTTGTAATAGCAATAAATGCACCATATTAACCCCCATAAAAACTGAAATCCAGTTTACTGCACAATATATACAGCAGTTATTTTAAAATAAACACATGAAGGAAGTTGAACACAAAGCTCTTGTTTGTCACCACTAAGATATTCTAATCCATCCAAACAGAAAAAAAAAAAGATATTGGATGACTGAATTCCTTATTTTACTTTTTCCCACTTCTTGTATCACCATATCATAATCAGTGTTCAAAATTAAATTCCTTCCTAAAAAACTAAACCAATATTGTATCTCCTGTTGAGTTTCACAAAATTTCAATTTCTCAAACAAACATGTTTTCCTATTATCTTTTTTTTACAAGACCTCAACTGATCCCATAAGTTTTCTTATGTAGAAAATCCTACACAATTTACAAACACATTTTTATAAGTTGGATTAAAATCCTATCCATCTAAGTATCCTCAGTCTGTATAAACACAATCAATTTCTACTTGTCATAAATAATTATCCACCATCTTAATATCTTTCATCTAATTAAATGTATTAAACTTCTAAATCAGATCAAATTTTCCATATTTCAACACTCCAATATATTTGTAAGAAATACATCCCTAAAACAGATCAGTATTTCTTGTCTACCTAAACACTCTATACCTATTACAAATATACCTTTGAAGAAAATCAGTATTTCTAGTCTACCTAAACACACTATCCTTATAAAATTAATCAAAATTATCACCATTTTAACACCTCAGCCTAAATATAAGAAATACACCAAATCAGTATCTCCAGTGTTCCTGAACACAGTACAGTTTTAAACCAGATAAAAATTATCATTTTAACACTCTAGTTTACCTGTAATAAAAACACCCTCAAATTAGACCAGTATATCTGGTCTACCTGATACAGTACACTTATAAACCAGACTACAATTATCATCATTTTGATATCTTCGGCCTACCTATAAACACGACATTCTTAAAAAAATCTGCATCATCTATCATTTTCATAGTTCAAATCTATTTAAACATAGCAGTCTTACAAGTCAGATCAAAATTCTCACAATTACAACACCCCAGTCTACCTACAGACAGAACACTCTTAAGCCATATTAGTATTTCCAGTCTATCTAAACACAATACACTTCTATACCAGATCAAAATTATTCACTTCTTCAACATATTCAGTCTATCCAAAGACAGTATATTACTGAACTAAATCAAAATTCATTATTTCAACATCCTCAGTCCACCTATAAACATCACACCTCTATATGAGATGAAAAACAAAACAAACTATTACTGCTTTTGTACCTAAACACTGCCAGAATAACTCATCTTAATACCTCCAGTCTATTTATATCCAATCAAAATAACCCAGCATACTATGTCCTGTGTGCCAATGCACACATTCTACATCAGCTCAAAGTAATCCGGTATCTTTCCTCTTGTTTTCATCTATACTTTTATCTACTTCTTTATAAAACAATGTAATCTGTTAAGTTCTATTTTCAGCTATATAACCCAGTAACAAACTTCTACACAACTTAAAATATCTCATTCTAGTCTACTTTGATACTATATATATTTAGACTTATACAATTTCACAGTAATCCAGTATCTTATATCCTATGTTATGTAAAACAGAATCTGCCTCTTATGTACTTGCCTTACATCCTACTTGTCTCTGAATAGCTACCTTACACACTGCCTATCTGCATACTTACCTTCTAACTTGCTTACCTTTATGTGGTTATTTATTCTACATCATATCTGCCTCTTTAAAGTTAATTTACATAATGTGTGTGTGGCTATATGTAGTAGTCTGATATTTATCTAGAAACAAGGCATACAAACATTAATGTACTATAATAATATAGAATTTTCCTTGGAAAAATACAAAATAAAGTAAAAGCATATGTTCAAATGAAATGAAAAACATTATAAAAACTAACATATCTCAATATTTCATATTTATACAAGAATTCTAAGAAAGTTTATGTTTGGCCTGATTAAGAAGCAAAAAGAACTACAATTATCATATAAAACAATTTTGTATAAATATCTACCAAACATATTATCTATAGAAAATGGTCTGATCCTATGATTACTAACAACTATAAAAAGAAAAAGGAAAAAAAAAAGAGGTTACCATATATTAATAACGAAGTAACATTAGTCTTGTTCTGCTCACCATACAATGCAACTAAAATGTTTATGTAGGAAATTGTATCAACTTGAAGGAAAATGACAAAAGATGAGTACCTTTTAAAATTCCAGGAAATACTTTGTTAAAGCAATTTTTATTGTTGTATTTTGTAGTTCTTCTTCCCATTTATTACATGGTTCAAGTTATTCTAAAGTTTGCTGAGAAACACATACACACAAAAAAAAACAAAAAAACCTTTATATGCAGTCTATTGATATCTCTAACAATTTAATCAAATATATATTTAATGATATTAGAATTAATTTTAATTCATTAAAAAATACTAAGAAGTTTAGATCTTTTGATGTTAAGTTGTAAAACTGTGGTTAAATGAGTCAGTATACCTAACATGTTTCTTGAAAAACAATTATAAGCTTCCAGATGATGCAACACGAAATATCTATAGACTCGCAATGCCCATTCTTTAGAAAGAAAAATCCTAAGAGCACTACAAAACAGTACACAGGTATGCCTAGACCATATACACAGGTGGAAGACATGTTCACAATTTCCTTGAACCATACTTTCACCTACAAATATTTCATATAAAAACAACAAATAAACCATAATAAACAAAAAATGTTAATGTAACAAGGGTACATGAAATGACTACAATATGATTATTACAATGGAACAATTAAGACCATCTGAATTTATTAACTTTTGTGAAAGACGTTTTTTGTTTTTAATTCTCTAATAAGTGACTATTACAGGAGAGAAAAATTCATTTCCCACCAATCTTGAGTTTACAGTTTTAAGTCCACACATTCAGCTCTGCCATTAACAGTCTTAAAACAAGTATACAATACTTGTTAGTCTGAATTAATATAAAATATAAATTTCTTTTTAATTACTGATCTCTGATAGGGTAAAAAAAAAAAGTTTTTTTTTCAAGCAAGTAACCACTGATAATAATAATAACACTCATGCATGAAGTTTAAAAAAACAACAGTATAAATATATATACATCCATAGGAAGAATACAGTATTGTTCCTAAGGTTCACAAAATCCAGCTGTAAAAAGAAATAAGGTAAACAGATTATCATAATACAATCCAAATTCATTCTTAATACAAAACAAAAACTAATGTAATTTATTTGTGATGACAGGAGCACTATTTTTTGTTTTTTTCTGAATAAAGAAGTATATTTATAAATGTGGCCAAGAACAGTTTAATTTATTGTCACTGAACACTAATTGTAATTGATATTTTTAAAATGAAATTAAAATGAAGAAATAAAATCTGAGAAACTAATTCGAAAGCTCGAGTTTTGGGTCTCGTTTTGAAAACCTATAACTTTTGTGTGTGATCCTGTGTGCTAACTTCTTAATCAGAATAGAAATTGTGTATGTATGCTAATCTTTATAAGACTTTAACTTTAAGCGACATTATTTAAACCATAGGAAATTATTATGAACATCTATGTAAGTGATGAACAGTCACAATTTATTTAATCTTCAAAATATCTATTGGGGGAGAAAAAAACAACAAAAAACTGTTTTTCACTTGAAACTAATTTTTCCACTGGTTCAGTATACTGTTTTAAAACATGTTATTAAATCTAGACTGGTGAATAATAACAAATGAATCAATTTCAGAATACTTTTCCTTTTCTTAGACACACTAAAGTTGTGTGCCAATTATCATTCATACAAGTCAGGATTTCAATCTTTTGAAAATCAGTTTGTTAAATCTTTAGATACAGCAATTAAAAAGAAAAAAGATTTCTCTAATGCCACAGTAAAAAGCAAGCACTAATTCTTTAGCTTCCTTAGTCTCTTTTCAACTTAGGATTAAATTAAATATATTATACAGAAATTGCATGCATATGCTTTTACAGGGTATTTTGTCTCAATAAAAATTACTTGATTATTGTCATTTCACTAAATAATTGATGAATCATTTATCTCCATCCCCGGAAACTAAAGTTACTGGTAATTAATTAAAAATATTTTTATTCTTATTTTTCCCCATGTTTAATATAGTTATTAATTTTCTACATTCATTCTTAAAGCTGCTTTAGAGAACTAAATATATATAATTTTAGTTTGCTTAGCATCTTACAAATGGTAAACTCAACATAACAACCAACATACAATTACAACAAATGTTCAATTATTAGAACAACTTTTAACTATATACCTAACTAAAAACTGGTAAACTATTTTAGCATTTATAGTCAGAAAAAGTACATTTCTAACATATATTTATGAGGCAAACAATAGGTCATTTTGCCAAATTGCCTTATTGATATTGAAACTAAATATAAGCATCACAGGCTAAGTTCTGAGATAAGAACATGATTTCTAAAGAAAAATAAAATGCTAAATTTTGTTAATGTAATTAACAAGTTAAATACAGGAAAACATTGCATGAGCATGAGAATATTTGAAAAATTGTATCTCGTAAATCATATTTTACAATGAGTCAACAAACAGCACAACAACAAGCAACAGATACTACAAGTAACTCTTTTCATTATTTCACTTGTTTCCTAAACATCTAATAGCTATACTTTAAATCAGGTAATTCTCATATTACCTAGTTATACCTGACAATCAGGGAAGAGAGGGGGGATAATTTAAAGGTTATCTTCATTAAATAGATGACTTAGTCACAAATATACAGATTTGTTTTGTAGTGAGGTCACTGACTTGTACAATTCATAATCAAGGTTTATTTTCAGCATTGACAATGGATTTTAATGTTGCTTAAGGCTCAACTTAAAAAAAAATTATCTGAAAAAATCATTTAAATACTTTTTGTTCAAGGTATGACAAACAAAGCTACAAAATGTAAACATATACGAACTAGCAAAATAAATAACTTAGAACATTAAAAATTATCACAGCAAATAAGCTCTTCCAAAGTAAATTTTAACTACAATTTTCAAAGATTATAAAGGTCTCACAGTTTAAATAGCATAACAAAATCAACAGCTCTAGCATCAGTGTTTCAGCAAATGGCCAATTAATTTTATTACAAGATCTGCTGGTTTCAAGCAAAGTTAACTCTATTTGTATTTTGATACAGGAAAAAAACACACACACACACACACACACACACACACATATATATATATTATAGAAACCAGATTCATGTATATATTACGATATATATATATACATACATACACATATATATATGTATGTATCTATATACAAACATTTTTTCCTTCTACAGTCTGACTTGAAATCCAATATAGTACAATTAATATTCTTCCAACTGTCACCTGAGTTCTGAAAGAGAAATTAGAATAATGACACAAGTGCAACAGAAGCTACAAGTGCAGATTAAAATGAACTGTTAAACTTCTCTAAAAACAATATTAATATTCAGTTAATTATTCATCACATTGTTGATCTATTTGTTGGATAAGGAAATTAAAAAATGCCCCCTCTCTCAAAACAAATTTAGGTCATTCCAAACAAAAATAGTTATAACTAGAATTAGATTATGAGGTTATCAATACAGTCAGCAAGATAGAAAAAAAACTCTAAAACTAAATATGTAATGAATTGTACAATGTGTTTAAAATACTTACTGTAATAATGATAACTAAACAAAGTGTACCTATTCCATAAATGCTTTGAAAAAAAAAAAAATTAATAAAAATCAATATTGACTTATATCTTTCAATATCTGAATAGATAAGTTCCATTTGAATCTCATACTCAGAAAGCTTCAAATGTGTCTTAACCTCAACTAATGCCATTTATGACATCTGTTTTCAAACAAAGGAAACAAAGGAGTTAAAATTTGAAAACCCTACTTTGGTGTTGCATTAAATACACTATAAATCATTCATGCTTACACTAATATCTTAGTGAATCACTTAACACCATCAATTCTTTCACTTATTTCCATCAATTTTTTTTTCTGTTTATACATTTTGTTGACTTTCTTTTCTGGAAGGTCATTTACATTAACAATGGGGTCAATAAAAACAGATTTAAACTTCTGAAACTATATTCTCCACACCGTGGTTATAGTGAAGTTCTGAAGATGGTGGGGGGGGCCCAATTCCTAACCTCTAAAGTTATAAAATTATAAAAGATCAACTATCTAGTACAAAATTTTACTAAGTATATACTGTACAATAAAGGGTAAACATATACTAACTAAGCTGTGATCAAAACAGCATGAAAACAAAAACCTTACAATGAGAATTAAGATGAGTTTGTGTGACAAGGTAAAAGGTTTGCCACACCCATCACTCCCAGATCCACTTACTAATGGATAGTTAGCCACAATTTCAAGTTTGCTCAATGAAAACCAACTTTCATATATAACTATATGCTCATCACTGTAATTCCTCTATAAACTTTAATTTTTTTATAGTATTGTTTCAGCTCTCTTTGTTCTGTATAGTGATTTACATAGTTTGGAGGGTCAAACCCCCCCTGGGACCACTCTCACTCTAACCACTGTGTTTTATATCACACAACTGCAAAATGATAAAGCTTGAGATAGTATTAGTGATTTTGTGTTGAAAGATACATATAAGCTTGTTTTTAATTATAAACATAAATTATAATACAAAAAAAATTTTGTCACGAATGACAACTTTTTGTAGTTATGATATTTTGTAAATATTTTCATTAACCCTTTAGCAACAAGAGCCCCTTTAAATGGTTTTCTGCTCAAGTCACTGTTACATTTAAAATTTAATTAAACGACATCTATTTTGCATTTATATATTTCAACTTTAATAGGTAGCGAGAAATTTATTCCAATTTTTGTTTATTTTCCTTTACAGATATATTAAGCGAAGACCTTCACTGACCTCAAGATGAAAACTAAAACAGCTTAAAACTACATTTTAGAATTATTCAATGATTCAAATACTTACTGTCTAAATGAAAATTCAGTGATGAGGAACTTGAGGTCTGGGGTTACCTCTGTTTTTTCGATACTTCTCACCTCTATCCATTACAGGTATCACTTGTTGCTTTAAATTAGGTAAGTTGATAGAACTCCTTTGTCGGTACTGAATTTCGTACCTGTAAGAAAATGGTTTACACGTAACATTCTCTGAATTTACAAAAAAGAAAATGTTAAAAGACATTGAATATATAAGAAGTCATTAAGTATCATAACTGTTCTTTTCTTTTGTAAAATAAACTACATCACAACTTATACATGAAATACATGTAAAATAGCTAGTTTACTAACAGTGTGTAACAACCTGCTATAACCTTTTCAAAAGGACAAGTTAAAAATATGTAAAAAAAATATTTTGAATAAGATTTTATCTTACTAATACGCTCATCTAGATCTTTTAGCAACCCTCTTCAGTGATATCAGAAATCAAACTAAATTTTACATAGACATGTTTGAACAGTAGTAAAGGTAAGACAGTGTAAGATAATATTTCAGAGTAGACAAACAATGCTTAAATGTACAATAAATCAGGATAATATAAAAATTTACCGGGTTTAATTTTTTTAAGAGGTCAAATAGAATCCTACTGATCTTTAATTTTGACACATATACTTGTTCATACTTTAATTAGAACTGAAAAAAATTCAAATTTTTAAAAACCTAACATCATGAAGTTTAACAGGATGTTCTTGAATGAAGTTTAACCAATACATTATTTAAAGTATGATGTAAAAACTTTTGCTAATTTCTATATACTTCACATTATCTAACTTAAGTGAAAAAATAATTTGCTTGGTTGTTGTTAAGCACAAAGCTACACAATGGGTTATCTGTGTGCTCATCACAGGTATGAAGCGAAAATAAAGACTTTTTCACAAACACTGCACTTCTAATACAACCAGCTAGTAATCAAAAGCAAACCATACATAAAATTAGCAATTATCTGTAAAATACATGATTATTTATATATTTGCAATGGCTATGAAAGAATTCGGTAGAAACCAGATGTATTATACATTAATAAAATTCTTTAAGTAAATAAGATTTAGTAGTCTGGAAATTTCAGACTAAAAACATTATCTAGTTAAAGTTACTACATCATTCCAAGCATATAAAACTCTTCAAGTCATAATCCTCACTGTATATGAGACATGTTGGTATTTCTCAATGGGAACCTTGGAAGTCGATGTTGGTTTTGTTGATTCTGTCTCCCACGGCTGTCATTATAACCAGATCTGTCTCCATAATAGCCACTGTGATAACCCTAGATAAACATAATTTGCAAACTGAAGGTGTTTCATAAGAGGATTTAAAATATACTCAGTTTATTTTAAATACAAGATTTAAAACAGGCAGACTTACCTCTGAGATATGAACTAGAATATCAATACTGAGATTGAGGAGTGAACTTAAGTCACTGTGTCACCAAAATTTGGCATCATACAAAGAAGGTAACAACCAAGACCACAACAATTGAAAATGTGATCAAGCCAAGCTGAACAAAACTCACAAAATGAGTAGATTCAATGGACTGGATTGACTGAAAAATTAGTAGAGCAGACCAGCCTCATAAGACATTGAACCAAATAAAGACTCTCAAAAAATATATTCTTATTAGCAGAGTATTTCCTCATCTTCCTCATTCTTTAAATAATATATAAAAGAGGGAAGTCAGGTGGTATGTATTTACACGTGGAACCATCATATTCTTAGATGTGGTCACAGGTGGTGATATAACAGGTACTTAGAATCAGATCACAATACACTGTTCTACACCCATACTAGAATATTCTTGGAGGAGTACACCAGTAACAGTTAATGACTGGACATGCACATGAGGATAAAGCTCCCCAACATTCACATCCAAAATGACTGGCCAAGTCATGAAACCAGCCCAGTGAGCAAGTACCCAGAGAGAATAAAAAAAAGACCCTGGCAGACCCAAGGATGGGCTCGACATCTATAGAAAAGTTCAATGGGAATACAGAATAGATTCAGAAAGATAAAAATAAAGCAGTAAGGTTTCCCCAATCCTAGCTGAAGCTGAGGATAAGATAGAGAAATGTCTTTTGTCTCATCTCCATTATTTCAAATGCTACATAAGGATCTTCACTTGGAGTGGGAAAGATATGTGCTGAGGCAACCTCAGCCACCAGATGGTATTCCCTCCCCCACTTTTAGAGGGCATTACTCTCTCTCATGAAGCCCAAAGGCTGAGGGTATAATATTATCTGGGACAATTGCAGATGTACATGCAGCATTCAAGAATCCTGATTGGACAAATCCATTCAAACACAATCTTACACTGGTGAAATTTAACTCAAACTTGTAATGAGTTTGAAGACATCATGGGAAACTTTACAGAGAAATTGAGCAAGTCAGTTTGTTAATGTAGCTGGTTAAATATCTGAGGATCATGATTCATCATAAAGTATAAACAACCTTTTTCGAGATTCTCTGAAGATTCAGGACATGTGAAATAACAAATAGCCCTGACATGACATAAAAATGTTCCTCCAAATGAAAATGAAGATCAGTCATAATAGGTAGGAATAAAGGTTAACTTCTCTTACAGCCATAAAGGTTCAATCTTGTTATAAGCTCTTGTGAGAAAATTAGGTATATGAAGCATCAAACACATAGATATCAGAAAATCTTCTGTTCAATGCAAGTAATAAAATAAAATACAACTTGAGTAACCAAACGCTGACAATACAGCCACAGAAATTCCCTGTATACTAGAGGCAGACTATACGAGTAAAGCCTCAAGAGAAGTTGTAAAAAGTCTGATACTGATATTTGAGGTAGTAGTAAACGTAGTAGTGAGTGAAGTAAAAGCACAACTGTCAACAAGAAAACCTGGATTATGGCAGGAGAGCAGAGCTTACAGATATCCTTCTAATGCAAGCACAATAAATCATATGGAAGCTGGGAGAGTGAAAAACTATGGGTATGTTGATGAAATGCTCTGCAATGTGTCAAGGAGATTCTGAACTTGACAGCAACTCAACAAGGAAATACTTTTTGTATTTTACAGACAAATCTGCTTGGTTTGTATTAAATTTGAAAAACGTTTTTATTTAACATGTGAAAAGCAACTTTAGAAGGTTTTCCTTTGAAATACAGTAGCCATATCACAGAGAATATGTAAGCAGATATATTTCACACACAATTTTAATCTTGTGTTTAATGATTAATTTTCAGTTTTCAAATGTTAGATGGTTGTATGTCATCATACAACAAACATACTCTCCAGAAACTATATGAAAATTCCAAAATTAATTGTCAACAATGTATCTAAAATAAGATATATATAGATTTTCACTCTACAGGTTAATTTTTCTCTTATCGGGCAGATTTTAAAGTATGTAAAACACAAAAAAATTTGGAACTGACAACTTACCCTGCCAATTCTAGCTCTAGCAGATGCTTGGTCAATTTGATGGATTGTATCTCTGTACTCATCAATTTTATGAGACGGACCAGAGTGTTGGGGAGCTCTGGTCATTCCCTCTGGACAAGTCTCAAATTGGATCGGTTGGTAAGGAACAGTGGTTACAGAACTAGCATTTAAATACTGTTCCCTAAAAATAAAAAAACAATGAAAGTAAACTTATATGTTCAGTCAGATTTTAGGTAAGTATTTGTTTACAATTATTGTGAATATTAGTACCTCTTTTTTGTGGATTTTATGATTATTTTTGTGTAAAACAACATACAGCCATCTATTACTTAAAACCTGTAAACTTAACCAGGCATAATTACTTAAATTAAAAACTTGGCCTAATAAAGTTATTTTCAAAAAGATTATTACAAAATTGTAATAAAAACTAGTACAGAAGAACTGGACAAGAAAACAAACATAATATACTCAAATTTAAAACAATGAAAAGAGTCGTACTAATTGTTGGAAACAGTTTACAATTAAAACCTAACATAACTTTACCAGGGTTAATACGAACTTTAATCAGTTTTACTAAGTATTAAACTTGTTATTTGATGGAGTGTCAAATATCTGTCAAAATAGCACCAAGCAACACTAGTGGTTAAAACTATATTCTAGTCAGAACACAGGAACAATAGCACAGCTAGACATGGCTTACTATCTTACATAATAATTAAGTAAATGTAGTATTGTTGATTAATATTTAAATAAGAAATAAAACTATGCTCTCATAGTTATTGAAATGCTTTTGATTTATCCTCTCCTATTCTATGATGTATAAATTTTTTTAATAGGATAACATATTGTTAAGACAGCAGAAGTCACACGATGCTAGGAGCATGTGAGCTGGAGTTTCTCGAAGGATCATGAAGGCCCGAGTGCATTTGAGATGCCCTATTTTTAGTATATAAGCCTGGCGAGAAAAACCAGCGTGATTGAAGAGATAGATAATTGAGTAGGCACTGTAAGTAAAGTGTGTAAATTGCTGTCATTTATAGCGTGTGTTAAAAAGGTTGTTAAGTTTAAAGTGACTATGGAAATTCTGTGTATTACTAAAATTTGTATCGAGAAAGAATAAACTAGGTTTAATCAAGAAAGGACCTGTATCACTGAAGTTTCTCGGAGAGAATTTCTACCGGAAATTAACAAACAGGCAGATACGTAACAATATGTTTAGATCAATTCAAATCACACAGAACATCAAACCCTAGATAATGAATAGATGATCACAAAACGTTTTTATTAAATAAAATAATTTAAGGATACAAAACACAATATTTCAAAATATATTTTAGCAAAATTTTGTGCATTGTAATTAAGTGCCATAAGTCAATTTTACATGTTTGTAATGCATAACTTTTAGCAATTTCTAGCCACTCAGGTTAACCCTTTTGCAGTGAGGTCATGTGTTTTACATGATCTTGTAACTTCCATGTAACCATGAAGGTATATATATATATATATACTATAACTCTGCAAGTACATAATGTAGCTTCACAAAATCTGACAAGCTTTCAGTAAACATTACAAGTCATTTGTAGAGATAAAAAATCACAATTTTTAATTAAGCACTTTTATTACATATTTATCTATAAATATGTGAAGTCAGAATGTTGACTGTTGCATGTGCAAAGTTTAAGATTAAAAATACTTTTCTTCATCTGAAAATTTTATTTGCTTAATCCCTAACACCTCCTAAATAAATATCAAATTTTTTTTTTCAGAAAAAAAATTATATTTTATCTGTTATTTTCTCTAGTATAACTTTTATGAGGTCAGTTGATTTGACTAACCTCATAACTACAACATAAAAACAGGAAATAAATCTAAATTACCCTTTTTTCTTTCTAGAATGACTGCAAATTGTAATAGGAAACCACAATTGTTTATCCTAACTAGCTTAAAGCTCATAATAATATACATCTAGTCATACTTAATTTTATTGCTTTATTGACCTTTGAACTGTGTCTAACTAATAATCCCATCAAACAAGTTGTAAATCACTCAGTTAACATGCAGCTCGTGTTACCACATTGAATTACATAATGAATGAGCTTCTCACAACAATACCTTGTGAAGAATTTTGATTATTTTTTTCATTATCTTAATTAACCTAAGAAGTTTCTAATTTTTACAATTAAGTTACTTTTACAATAATAAATAAAAAATACACATGAAAAACAAGAAATATGGTACTTACCTGGGTCTTTTTTTATGTTGACTGTTGATGAAACTTAAGCCTACTTTTTTATACTAATGGTACTACTACACAAAATAATTTTTTATTTAATCAAATAATCCACTTAAGAACACAGAATAATAACACACAAAAAGCAAACAATGTCCTACACTATCATAATTTCTCTGGCTTTCTAATTATGCTCATTGAGGTGATTCCCATGAGAAAAAATTTGAAACTGAACAACAAAATAGACAATGCCATGTACAGAAAATAATATAATGTAATACATCATTTGATAGATTAAAACTTTAGCTTTCTATTCGTTATAAATAATATAGTATAAAACATCAGAGAGAACTATTGGCAATTTGTGTAAGAGAGGATGTGACAGGTGAGCATGGCAAGTGGATTTGATTTTCTAGTTTATGGCTCCATAAACAAATAAGATTGAAGGCTATAAAAATTATGTTTTGCTTCAATAGTATCTATGTTATAATAAGTAACTTATGTTAAATTTCATACTTCTTGGACGGATGGTAAATAAATTAGAGAAGACCTAAAGAGTAAATGTCACAATTTTCATACTAGGGGAGTTTGAGAATTTTTTTAATATTTCCTTATAAAATTAAGGACTTAAACTTATATAATATTAACATTTTATTTATTATCTATGTTTTAATGCCTAGTTTATTTGCATACATTGATAAGAAAGTAGCTTAATTAAATTCTGAATGTAACTCTAAATAGTTGTAGCATGCACACTTTGACCAATCTGATCTAAGAGGGTTAATCTAAAATAATCATCATAATTATGAAAGACCCAAAACTACTGCTTCATGTTTTTTCTTTTGTGTAAAAACAACAGAAATATTAAAAAACAATGCATTGCAAAATAATGTTAAACACTGGTCTACTAGTTTATACCAATATTTGATATATGATCCTTCTTTTATATCCTTAAAGATTATTCAAGTATACACAACCAAATAAAGTTTACCGTTTGAACAGCTCCAGTTGGGTTACAAGAGTAGCATTAGATTTTAGAGCATCTCTCAATGCAGCACGTAATTTTTTTAATTCCTTCTCCAATTTCTCAATTTTTACTTTGTTTTCTGTAACAGATTTATATAAAAATAAAGATTCACAAAAAGCATTCTTAACAGAGCTTATATTTTGTGTATTATTACTGTCATATATTTAATATTCAGAACATTCAAGTATATATATAGCTTATCAAAATATTAGCATTAATTATGGATAATAAGTTTAAAGGAAGTATCCATGGTAATATACTCTGCATAAGTTTTGGTAAAACCTCATTTTCAATTGTGACAATTATGATTTGTACTTATTAACAAAGCATTGTTTTGTAAATAAGGAGATATTTATAGATAATTTTCTCAACTACATAAACAAATTTAACAACTGAAATTTTTTTTGCACGTGAGTGAGAAGACATAATACAAACTGCTAACGTATGTCATAACTGACATTAAAAGTGTTCTTGTACTAGTTCAATACTGAAATACCTATTTGGAAAAGGCCTTTTGAAGATTTAATTGTATTCTTAAAAATAGATGTATTCATTTTTCATACATTATTTTAAGTAATTTGAAGTTATGATCTATATTAACTATTATAGCACTTAATGACCACATTCAAACATTTACTAAGTAGAATTTGCAATACCAGAGAGATGAAAAAAATAGCTATCCATAGACTCAAAGTTAATATTTTTTTTAAATAATAAGATCTAGAACAAAAATTAACAACTTTTAAACAATGCAGCAGTAATAAATTGCATATATTAAAGAAAGTTTGGTTGATTTTACTTATAGTATTGTAATATTTTAAAGTTGTACTATTGCAATTATGTCTTAAGAGGTAGCTAAAGATATTTTAAAGATAATTTTAACCACCACAAAAATTGTTAGACAGCTATTTACCCTTTAAAAATGTTTAGTTTCTGGGCTTGCCTTATGTAGAAAAGTGTTTATTTTGAAAAGCAGTAAAAATCCTTATAATGATCATGAATTCAGAAATAATAGCAAAAGCATTAGACTGTCTTTTGTGGCCAGTGAAACTTGCATGTTGACCTATTCAATCCCAACCATTTTGTTTTTTTACAGCAACCCTTCTTATTTAGTCAAAAATTATCACCAACATTTGGCATTGCAGACTCTTACTAAGTTAGCTAAGTTAATTACTAGATTAAATTGTAGTTTTAATCTATGTAGCAGGGGGTGTACTAATTTTTTAATGTACTAGGCATGAGAAGTGTAATAGCCCTAGCTGAAATTCTATCAGCCCAAATATTTTGTTTTTACTACAATGACTAAATTATTACAAAATACAAATATATCTATATTCATTGCAATGACTTCATTCACAGTATTACAAAACTAAAAACAATGCAATTTATTACAGCATTTTTGACACAGTCTTAAAATATGTAAGTTGGTTAACTAGTCTACATATGTGACAGACTGGTATTATTGTACCTACGAAAAGGTTTGTGGAGTCTTGAGAGGACAGTCTCAGTTATTTTGCCAAACAAAGTTGTTTTATCTTGTATCAATAAAACTTGGAAGTAAAAAAAAACATAACCTAGTATACTTTTCTTCACCTATATTCAAAATTAAATCTACTACTAATTTCTTTTGTGCCAATACTGATGATATACAAAAAAGAGTGACATGCTCTTGAAGAAAATAATTCTGACTTTTCAACACAATTGTTTTCAGTCCTAATCAGTGAAACATCAATTGTTGGCCAGTTGTTATATTTCAACCAAAAAGATAATGTAATCTCCTGATATGAAGGCAACTATAATTCCATTTTCTCTTTACTTTTCACATTTTATGGGTATATTTTCAATCCCAGCTTGTCTAATGTAACCAAGCAACCTCCATGTAAAATTAAGAGATTCTGTCTATACAGGCCATTGACATCAGTAGATGTAAGACAGTAATACACACATGAGCTTTCCAAACAGGAATGTCAAAACTAAAAATTATGTTCATAACAACAAATAGGTTAGTACTTTAGACTATACGAAAAGAATGGAAAAACACATGTTTAGTATTGAAAAAAGTACCTTAAGTTCACAATGCTTACCAGAGCAACATGACTTGGGTTTTATAATATTTGACTCCTTATCTGATGCATCTGTACCCATGGTAAGATGAAACTGAAGCTCTGAAAAAGAAAATAATAAACCAAAAAAAAAACAAAAAAAAGAACATGAAGGATATATATATACTCTACTACTATTTTGTACTCAGATCTTTATTTTGAGTACAAATCTGAATTTCAAATATGTACACCTGTACATATTCTTTTAATATATACAAAATTTAAAATAATTCTATGAGCACCTGCATTTTTATTCTTTACAAACACCATTTCATAAACTATGTTTTGGTCAATATCAAAGGAATACTTTCTGTTTTGCTACCATATCCTTTTCATTTTATACATTTTGAAAATGACTTCATCAGATCACCATTAAAAAAAATCATTTATGAGGTATTCCCTGGCTATTGGTAACCAATCAGTTAAATGGCTGAAAAAGGTAAACTTACAATAAAAAATAAAATATGTTCTAGAAAGGAAATTCTGGAAAGTACCAATTTTCTAGAATTTTATTACTCAATCTAGAATCATGATAAGGGAGAAATTAAAGTTACTGCTATTCAGTAAAAACTTGTTTCACCTTCCACAAGTGACAAACAAAGGTCCATCATCCTGTATGGACAGTGTTTTATCTAAATATCAATCAAAAAAGCCTTAAAGTAAAGTTTTTGGAAAGGCTATAATATTAGCTGATTTTTTTCACTTGATAAATCTGTCTGGTGAAACAACTGCTTTTAGTAGTGGATTTCTCTTGTGTATTCCCCTATATTGAACTTAATCCAGAATAATTCCCTCGAATTGAGTTTTCTAGCAATATAGCTTTATAAACCTCAAGTTGTGTAGCTTTTATCGCAGAAACAAATTTAGAAGTTAGCTAACCAGATACAAATATACTCCTATCTAATTGAACATATTTGCTATGTTTCTTATTAGACAGATATTTACTCAAAGGCTAGAAATACAGGAAATTTTGTTAATGGCCCATTCAAACCTACAAAAGTGGCAACAAAATGTTGCATAACAGGTAGGATGTTTATGTAAAATATACTCCCAGTCGGAATATCAAAGGAATTCATATAAAATTTGCTGGAAAGAATTAGAAACTAATGAGGCCAAAGGAAACTTAAAAGATAACCACAGATGGATGATGTCAAATAAACATATGTTACTTAGATGAAATTGTTCAAGGTTGGCCTTGGACCCAACGAACCAAGAGTTGTTATAAAAGTGTGCAACCCTGAGATTCCCTTTTTAGTGCATATCTTTCACTTATTAACATTTCAGAAATTTTGAAACATCTGGTAAATGCTCAATAAAATCTAAAGACTGCAGAGGCATCAGTCAGTGGAGAGTGCAACAAGTCAGAAGTCAGCTCGTTGGTCAACGAAGAAGCTAAAATAGAACATGTACAAATAGTCCAATTGTTTTAGACCTTGCATTAGTAAAGCATTTATTAAGTAGGGCCTATATTCAATAAAGAGATAAATTAACACTGTAATTTGTGTGCATTTTTTGCATTAGTTTAGTTGGAGCTAAACGTTATCATACTTACAAGCATAGACCCACAAAACATTTCTGGCCAAATTAGTATCTTTATCGTAACAGTACTTCTTTAAATATAACATTTCTAGTACAATACAAACAAATTGTAATCGTAGACAACGAAATGTGTAAACCCACTTGTATATTGGCCGTACATTATAAAACTTTAAATTATGTTAGGCCTAAATTCGATAAAGAAATAAATTAACACCATAACCTGTGTACGTTTTTTTTTACTTCCTTTAGTTAGTACTAAACTTTACTGTACTTAATACTATTGATAAATAAACTTATAATGTTATTCTACGACCTAACATTAGACCTTTTTTAAAACTTTAAAAAGCTTTTAATATGTTGTTGTACAAAATGTCTACTAAAAATATATATTTACATCCAACTTTTGTTAACATCCACTGAAGTGTGTATGCATGCACATTTAGATAGAAACATGTGCACACATTTTCAGGACACACAAAAATTGAGTATTATTATCACAGATGATATATGTTTTGCAAATGTCAATAAATGCATTTTGTTGTTTGTACATTTTGTCTGACTCATTTCCTTATTATAATTTAAGCATCCTTTAATTGGTGATTTATGTGCTAATTACATGGACTGTATATCTTGTTATTTTAAATGAATATCATTTGTAGTGCGGTATTTATCTCATGGTAATGCCCATTACATAACTAACAATTAATGATCCTCATTCTATGAAATAATTCAGAAAATGTTATACATATTTTTATAATAAGTCTTTACTATGAAATACTGATTTAAATTTCAAAGAATTCTGTGCAATAGTTATCCTCTGATTCAGGTTTTCCTTTGCAGTATTTAAAGATCAATCACTTTTTACTCCCATTGAAAATAGTTTAAACTATTACTTTACATAACACAAATAGATTTGGATTTTCTGAAATGGCAGTTCTCCAATAATTATAGAAGTAAACTATTTTTCTCAAAAAACTGTTCTTAAAAATGTCTAAAAAATAAATTAATTCCTAACCTCTGTTTTTCTCTTTAAGTTCCTCCACTTCTTCATGCAAGCTATGCAAGACCAAGGCATGCTGTTCTTTCACAAAGGCCAAATTCTTTTCCAGCTGATGAACTTTCTGCTTCAGATCCATTTCTTCTCTTCTGTCACTAATAGAAAGTCTAGAAGACAAAGAAGAATTCAACTCATCTGTTGAATCAGCTGTGGTAACGAATGAGCGATGTGGAGGCAGTCTCTGAAGGCGATCACAATGAAATGGTCTTGGATATCTATCAAAGTGGTTGATTCGAGACCAAAAATGTGTACGATATGGAGGAAGATATGTAGGTTCTTGAAGAGGCAGAATCAATCCATTAGCAGCAAGGACAGATGGAGAAATGGGCACATGAACATTACCTGCTCCTTCAGACCTGCTCATGATGAAGCATGTAACATAGTTTTATTTTCTTGGAAAAAGAACTTCTTAAACACAAGGGGTCATTTGGTGACATAGAACAGATGACTTTACCATGGAGAATCTGAGTTTCAGCACATAAATAACAAAGAAAAAACATAAGTTTAACATGACTTATATCAAAACCAAGTTATAAGATTTTAAACATACATTTTGTAACTCCATTTCAACATGATGTAATCTAATCTAACAAAACTATTTTTTAAAAGGATAGAAATTTTCAGCTTATTATATTTCTCTGCACTCTTTAGAAAGACAAATTAGCTTGGTAAGTATGTTTGGTCCTGATTTAAAAGAAAAAAAATTCAATTTTCTATAAGATTTTGCATAATATTGTCAATTTCATTGAAATATGCATTTCAAAATCTTTTCTTTAATGTTACTTGCTACGTGTCATTTTTACACACTCATGACTAATTAAGAGGAAATGTGAAAGTTAACATTTTCCTTAATTTAAAATGTATTTCAGGTACTTATTCACCTCTCTATAACAAAGAGCTATTACCTTATGTCACCACCTTGAACAAAGCTATCACCCCTATATGCATTAATGTGTACTATGCCAGCCTAGATGTAATCATTATTAGTTGTTTGTTTGTTTTGAATTTTGCACAAAGCTACATGAGGGCTATCTGCACTAGCCGTCCCTAATTTAGCAGTGAAAGACTAGAGGGAAGGCAGCTAGTCATAACCACCCACCACCAATTCTTGGGCTACTCTTTTACCAATGAATAGTGGGATTGATCATCACATTATAACGATCCTACGGCTGAAAGGGCAAGCATGTTTGGTGGAACGGGGGATTCGAACCCATGACCCCCAGATTATGAGTCAAGCACCCTAACCACCTGGCCAAGATCATCATTACACTAGAGCCATCCACCAATAGGAGGGCTATGCATTCTCCATGCGCATTAATCCAGATGAGTACTAGCAACTAAACAAAGCCTCATCTTTGTTAACGCAAAAGTAATACATAAGAACTGGAGAGAAAGGGTGGGAGATTGTGCAGAGAAGTGAGTAATTATAGGAAATAGATTTTCAAGAAAGAAAAATGTTAATTTCAAAGATATTTTATCACTTCTCTGCACAATAAAGAGCTAGAATCCCACCTTGGTAAGATGATGGAGGGGCTGGTGTAGGTAAAAAATTAAATAGCTGCATTCCTTTCTGGAAATTATAACATCAGAAAGAGGAAAATCCATGGAGCATGTCACCCACTAGGGGGATAGCCTAGTGGGACATCATTTGCAGGGAATATTCTTTGCCCAATAAAGGTGATAGAGCAAAATATAGTGATAAAAGAACCTTCTAAATGGTGTCACACAAAAGAGCAGATTGTAAAGTTGCTTACTTCACAGGTTGGTTGGCTGAGCATGAGTATATAGTTTGCCTAACACGATAAGTACTGTATTGGAGAAATATTTACATCAGATATCTACTAGAATAATTAGCTGCTAGGAAAGAATATCCCAAGCCTAAATGAACACACAAGACCCATCCAGCTGGCCTAACCATCAGAAATGGTTTGGTTCATAGTATATTTGGGTGGCCTGTACTACACTTCTACTTAACACTCCTGTTCTACTTTCCATGGAGGGGTGTGTCCACTTGGTCTCAAAAGAGCGTGGTTACACAGGTCCAATGGAGAAATCTTCATATTGGTCTTCCCAGTGACTTGAGACTGGGGAAGCAAGGGTCTCCCCCTCACTCCATTATAAGAAAGAGGGAGGGAGGAATTTGCATGGGGGAATATGTCAGAGAGGTGCATAGAACAAAAAGGAATCATAACATCTGCATTAGGTCCCACACTGAAGGATTGTGCAATGGGTTACTGCAGATAGGTGCAGCATGTGCTAGTCAAGTGTGAGAGCAGGTGCACGTGAAAGATAGCCTGTAAGGCAATATATACACAAACACACACACACACATTGTCAAAGCACTCAAAACGAGCATTGAGTTGGGACAGATGGGTTTTAACACTTTCTGTTACGTCTGCTTGATGCGGATTTTGGGAGAGAGAAGTATACCTTGTAAGGCATCACAAGCCAGTTTTTGGGGTCCATTGTCTCTAGTATATGTATAATAGTGGCAATGAAGAAGCAGTAAAAAATTCATAATAATCAACAGCTCACCTCACTAGTCTCTCTAAGAAGACTGGAGAATAGTGACTAGAAGATGAAATCCAGATGCAGATGAGACCTCCATCTGATGTATGAAGTGGAATAAACATTTGTCAGGGGTCATCCACATACCTGCTTGCAAGATCTCACGCAGGGGTGTCGATGGCAAGGGGCAAGAAGCCATGAGATGAGGAACCTGATGGGAGATTATCTGAAAAATTTGACACATGTCCTCTTCCATGTAAGAATAATCAAGCCAGATAAATTGATGAACCCCACTGGTCAAAGTGGATGGCAATAAGAAATAAGAAGAAGAGGAATTAACCAGCAATTGCCGTGTGTGGGAACAATATGGATGAGATAATACTGAACTACCTGAACAGGACATAGATGACTGGAGTTATATAATTTCTGTTATATAAGGACATGCTTTTAAATTGGAAGAGAATGTTGACAGAAGATGTTTAACTGAAGTGGGAAACCTTTGGGGTTGAGGAAAAAAAGAAAAATCCAAGCTTAAGCCTCAATGGCTTACAAAGAAAATCAAACAGAAAATTAAAGAAAAGTATTACAAATTTGCAATGGCATAGCAGTAAATCTAATGTCTTATAACACTAAAAACTGGGTTTTGATACTCATGATGGGCTCAGAACAGATAACCCATTATGTAGCTTTGCACTTAACTACAACAAACAAATTTACAAAATTAAACAAATTGTTTGAATGGATGATTTAGAAGCTTATAAAAGTACTAAAGAACTGGTTCAAAAATATATCAGGAAATTTAAAATGGTGTACCTAAAAATGTGAATGGAAAATTTTAACACGCAGAGAAAATACTTTTTAATTATGTGATATGGAAGAGAATGGGAGTTAAATATCTAAATATAAAGATGGAAGGTTTTGGGTTGACTATTACAAGATAACAAATCAGCTAAATAAATTTTTCTCACCAGTTTTCATGAGGGAAGAAGTAAGATGAATTCACAAGATCTTCCTCCGAAAGATTACATGATATTGTTGAATGAAGATAAGATTAAGCCAGAGCTGGTAAATTTCAAGAATGGAAAACAAAATGAAGGTAACACGCATGGGATAATGAACGAAACAGAAAAAACATTTATGGGCTGTTAACCTTAATTTGCAATGAATTCATTAAATGTGGTGAGGTGCCAGATGACTGGAGATTAATTAGTCAATACCACACAACCTTTAAGAAGAGGGAGAGAGACAATGTCCAGATAACTAGCAGTAATTTAGTCTTATCAGTGGTTGGAAAAGGCTACAGTCTGTAAGTAAAAAATTTTTTTCTAGGGCAATTAGATAAGTTTCATGTTATCAAAGATAAAACAGATTTGGAAAAAGAAAGTAATGGCTTAAAATTTGTAACTTTCTTTGAAAATGTAACATTTAATATGGGCAAGAGTTCATGCAATGGATTTGGTGTTCTTGGACTTTTATAAAGCTATTGATAAGGTGCCCCATAAGAGACTTGTTAGAAAGGTTGAATGTGTTGAGGCAGGAAAAAAGCTGGTTAAGCAGACTGAGAGATGGATGGGTGGTAAAAGTCAAAAGGTCATAAATGAGCAGAAATCACAGAAAATTAATGTTACAAGTGGTGTACCTCAAGGTGCTGTGCCAAGTCCTTTACTATTTCTCATTTTAATTAATGATGCTGATAATGGAATAAGTAATACATTGATTAAAATTGCTTATGATACTAAATGGAACAGCATTTTCAATTGTAATAAGGATGCTAAAGTTTTTCTGAGATATAAAATATTTAGTGAGCTGGTATGCCCTTAAATTGTAATAAACCTATATGATTTTGCATATTGGTTACCACAATATTTATTATTTGCATAGCTTTCTGAGGAAAACTAAGTGAAGTTGATGAGGAAAAAAAAGATGGGCATAACAACAAAGTATTTAAAGGCCACTAGACACTGTACATTAGTTGTTAATAGAAACATACAGGATTTGAGGTTACATACAAAAAAATATTAAGTTCATGAAAGAGTTCATGACTACACTTTAAAACATGTTGTTCACATCACATTTTGAATACTGTGTTCAGTTTTGATAATCTTATTTAAAAAAGAATGCTGAGTTATTGGAAAGGGGTTCACAAAAAAGCTTCTAGGATGACTCCAAGCTTGGAGAGGATTATCATATTAGGATAAATTTAAATCTCTTGATATGCTTTCACTGGATAAAAGAAGGGCTTGAGGGAAGAACTGAGGTTTTAAAGATTGATAAAGGTTTGGAATCCACAAGTCCACATGATATTTTCATAAAAGACTTACTAGTAGAAAGAGTTGAGGACACAAGTTTCAGATACAGAAATCTCAGAAATGTCCCCAGTTAAGGCAGTGTTACTTTTCCAAAAGAATGTTTAGCTAAAAACATATTGACTTAATAATCTAGGGAAGAAAACTGAGAAAATGAAATGTAGATTTATGTAAAGGAGAATTTGCTCTTTCTAATGGTTAAAAGCATGTCCATCAACCATGTAAAGGTGATTAGCAAAACAATTTCAAAAGTAGGTAAAGGGCTTTTCTGATGGTTTCACAAATTTATTGATATTCCAGCATATCAGGGTAGGAAGTTAAAATTTTTTTTACTTGTAAGTATGTATAACTATATAATATAAAAATTTGAATTATAAACTCTGTTTTCATGCCAAATTTATTGACACGTTGATAATAAAGTTGTTTACTTAAGTTTTCAATGTAACCTGTAAAAAGTCATGATGTGCACACACTGACTTTACCACTCTTACAGCAGCAATGCTACTTGAGATTTTAAAATGATGTGGAGGGGGGGGGGGCAAAGTTGTAAGGGGGTCAAAAGGCCTCTATGCTCCTGAAAGCTTTTTCTTAAGTGAAAATACAGTAATATGTGTCCTGGCATTGATTTTTGCCATAGCTTTATAGTACACACAGTAAAAATATAAAATAGGTACTTCATTATCACATTCTTCTAATCTTCTTGTACAGGTATATATATGTTGGTTTGGGGGCAAATGTCACCTCATGCTCAATTGATGCTCCTACCACAGGGGTCAGTGCTGGAGTATCTATTTTTTTCTTATTTACATTAATGATACTGATAGGGAAAAGGAAAGGTATTGTGTTTTGATTATTATAATTTTCCACACACACTTATGTAGACAGAAACATACTATATAGCATGGGTATCAAATTCTGAGGATGAAGCTCTGAAATCTCTCAAACAAATGTGAGATCATTATATAATAATTATGAGTTCAAATCTAACATTCAGTCTAATTGCTGATTGCCATTTGTCTTCAATAACAAACTGGGTAGATAAGAAGACTGGACTAATCACGTATCACTAATTAAAATGTCACCTGCTTCACAGTTTACCCACAATATGCTACTCATTTTGGAAGCACTATCTAATTTCACGAGGTCTCTACACAGACAGAAACCACATGACATACATGAGTCAGCCAATTTGTAATGTATACAATGTATATGTACCTAAAACATGCATACATTTGATATTAGCAATTAATCAAGTCAGTAACAGCATTAGAATACTAAAATCAATGCATTTTGTTTTTACTCTTTTTTTTACACAGGTGAACCAAAATTTTCTTGTCTCATACTCTCACATAATGCTATATTTACTCATCAGGCAATAAGCTAAAAATTAATGATTCGTGCCTAAAGCAATGTCAACATTGAAAGAGAAATTCTGTAGGCTGGAAAAATTTATATTTACCATCTAAATCACCCCTAAAAAAAAAGATCTAACTTTATTCATAATTTCTTTTTATCATCCATACAGCTTAAGCATTGTAGTATTTACTACTTGCTTAATCTAAGAACTCTCATGCACGTATGTTATTGATCCAGTATAGTCCAAAAATTAAGATGTGAAGTCTTACATGTACTTTTAAGTATTTGGAAGTGTACCTATACTTTGTGGCTTAATGAATCACATAAAATACAGATTGATGACTGCCATAATACTGTGTTATCACATCCTCTCAATGTTGGCAAATGTGTAAAATAACTATTATATTTATTATATGTAACATATTTGAACATGTTACAGCATGGGGCAGGGGCAGCACATATAAGGCTTGGTAAGGCTTAGCCTCCCCAAATAAACTGTCCATCACAGGGTATTATTCTCAGCAATTGAAAAATATTATACAGTATTTATGGAGAGAGATCAAAAGAAGGTGTATATAAGTCACTGAGGAGAGTTTATTCATTTAGGAGCAATCTTCCCAATTGTGCAACCCCCACAAGTGACAGAGTAGCCTACCCATACAAAAAGACTCATTCGCCACATATGGCATAGAGCCTATAATAATTGTCACACAGAAAATAATTTATATATACGAGTGTTATATCTCACAGTTCTAAGAAATAAAGAAATACACATTGTGTAACTAAGGGTAAAATAAACATTAAGTGCTAAATCTGCTGATAACTATTGGAAAGAAGGCCAAACATTCTGCTGCTGATAATAAAGGCAATTTTTTTAGATGGTGAGTTAAAGTTACACTTTCAAATGTTACAAGTAAGACTTCACAGTCTAATTTTTAGCATTAATTGGAATAGAATAGATAACACAAATTTTATACTTTTTATATTCAGACTAGCTGTATTTAATCCTGTCTGAAGACTCAAAATATAACATTTTAACCTAACATTATTAATAAAA
>NW_013665614.1:1783569-1787295 GCF_000517525.1 Limulus polyphemus
AAGTGTGTTATATTTGTAAAAGTTATTCTGGGTAGCACTTAAATTTAATTCAAATTTTATATTATTTTTGTTTTTATGGCTTTAAGGCAATTTTTATATCAACATAATGAACAGAACATGTAAAAAAACTGTACACAAATTTATTAAAAGTCAAAATGACCTTAAAATAAAAGGTACTATATTATATATATATATATATATCAACATCACAAGAGAAATTCTATAGGCTGGAACAAGTAATATCTACTATATTAAAGCATGGAAAAATTTAAACAACTCTCTGAATATTCTTTATCTACTTATTAAGAAAAGCTAAATGATTATTTTTTTCTAGCTCACCCTAAAAAAAAGGTACACTTTGATTCATAATTTCTTTGTATCAATCATACAGCTTTATCATTTTAGTATTTACTGCCTGTTCAATTTAAGAAATCTCAAACACGTTATTAATCTTCACATTTTACAATCAAGGTGTTTTGTCTTTTGCTGAGGTTTTCAAAGAAAGAGGATCCATAATACTTCTATTTATATTTCTAGTCTATGAAAATAACATTTATTTATCTACATGTGTTACTAGACTGTGGTGTCTAATATCATATTAAGTTGTCCAAAATGCAGTGTCATTGTTGCAATGAATGTTAATTTTAGTGTGCTACTGTTTCTCAAATGTATAAATTTATGCATGTATTCTTTATAAAATGATTCCATGTGATAAAGTATTCAGTTAAAAAGGCTTCCAATAAATTTTATGTTACATTGTGAACAAACAGGGATGATATTTCTCTTGCCATGAATACAAATGTGGAGCATTTGTTTATAATTTCAAGTTTTATGCTTTTGCTTTCATACCCAATGTCAACACAGTACACTGAGTTTATGTTAAATGTATGAGGATTTGGTATCAATTTTATGCTTTATAGTAATATTCTAACATACCACATTTCAAAATTTTACCATTTTAAATTTAAGGTGATATCAATATGATTACTATCTCAACCTATTAGTGAATTAATTTATAGTACGACATCATACACCTAATTTGTAACTAATATTAACTTCTGATCAATTAAGTCTAATTTGAACAGGCCATAATCCCTCTGGACTCTAATATTTATATTAATTGTCAAAAATGCAGCGTCATCGTTGCAATGAATATTAGTTTTCGTGTGCTACTGTTTCTCAAATTCATCAATGTTAGTGCTAGATGCAATCAGTAAAAATGTTTCATAAAAATACAAGTTTTCTAATAGTAATAGAACCCAATGCTTTAGACTTCAGTACTAGTACAGTACTACTTGTTTAGTAGTTATTACCGTTAAGTGAAAAAAATTACTATTTACTAATTTAGGCCTAAATATCTCTTAAACGTTAAAATCTATTTATACGACAAAATTTAAATAACATAATCATAAACTGACAATTACATTGAACATAACCCTTTTCAAAGAAAGAGGGTCCATAATACTTCTATTTAATATATTTAAATAATGAGAGACCATGAGCTTTCTCGTTACCTAGCGACAAATGCTTACTCATCAAGCTTCTGGTCCACGGTATGCATCACACCCGCACTACGACAGATATAGTATACTATTGGTTAAAAAATGTTTGCTTGCCAGTAGGGTATCAGTTTTCGTCTTAGGGATCACTAACAAATAATTTCAATATATGTATATTTTATAAAATAGCAGCATTAGTAATATTTTGATCCAAAAATCATGATTTTAATTTTCTTATGTTTGTTTAAGAAGTTATTAGAACTATCACACTGTTCACTTGTTTATTTTTTGATAAAATATATAGTTTGTCACCAGGGTGATGAAATTAGTACACAAAATTTCAATTGTTCTAATAGAAAACTGGGATACATTTTTAAGAAACATAGATCATATCATGAGAAGAATTCATAGAAATAAAGTTTTTCAGCCAGAAAATATATTCATTACAGTGCAAGGGGCAATTCTGTGTTAATGTAACTTGACAAATTTAATCATAACAGTGTCATATTAGATTTAAATATGTAGGCGAAATAACGTTTTAAAAAGTGCATATAAAGTGATTAGAGGGTAAACCGAAACATGTAAAGTAATCTTTTTTATTTTAAAGTCGTTTTGACTTTTTGTCAATTTGTGTTTGATTTCTTAAACGATCTGTTCCTCATATTTAATAGTTTTACACAATAAGTCGGTAAATTTTAACCCAGTGCTCTAGAATACTATATATGAATCAAACATAATAGTTT
This sequence comes from Limulus polyphemus, assembly GCF_000517525.1. Taxonomy (NCBI): domain Eukaryota; kingdom Metazoa; phylum Arthropoda; class Merostomata; order Xiphosura; family Limulidae; genus Limulus; species Limulus polyphemus. Next base: position 1,785,812 of record NW_013665614.1, read on the forward strand.
TTGTGCGTCATATTAACAAAGTGTCGAAAATTTTCAAGACTTGAGTACTTTCGTTCTTAATTACTCTAAAAGTCAGATATTACTGTTGGTTTTATATCTAAATTTGAACCTTCGAAGAAAACTAAAGATAAGTATTACCAAAGAAGTAGAAAAGAACAATGTTGAAAAGATCTTTTTAGAATATAGTGTTGTTCTAGAAAAAAACTATACATCATCCATTCAATTATATGACGAACCATTTTCATGAACACTGTGTTATTCTCAGGTTAAATTGATTTTTTCATAGAGTATTAGGTAGGTCTGCTTTGTACCGAGATTGTCGACATGATAAATCACCAAGTAATGTTGAATTTAACTAAACTGACTAAGTTAAAGTTAAGAAATAAACAGAATGGACACAATGTATGACACAAAATGAAAATAATTTTTTAAATTTACAAACAGAAAAACACAATATGCATACTTTCAGTGTATAATGTACGTTCATTTTTCACTGGACTCGTGAATCAATTAACCGATTTTCTTCCTACAATATGTTGTTCAATCAACCAATTAACTTTAGATCGCGTGTAGTACTCTTTAAATCTAACATTTCTTACTTAATGGGCAACGTCAGATTTACCACTAATGCTTTTCAGATTGGTCATTCTCATTCCATGTGAAGAAGTCGTAAATTCGAGATTTCATTTGGTTTACCAATGAAGGACACTGCTCTCATTTATATTTTTGCAGAGCATTACAGTAATATATTCCATGGGAAGAGCAGGTGTTATCTTCAGTAAATAACAAAGGAACAAAAGCTACTAGAGCGAAATGAATTTAAAGGCTTTTTGTGCCATGTGTATGAGAAACTGTATAGAATCAGAATAAACGAAATATTTTGATCATTTTTTGATTAAAATCAGAAGGTAGGAAAAGCAGGTATTCCTGTTATTAGACTTTTCCTCACCTCTTTGTTTTAGAATGATCTTAAAGCCAACAATTAAATGTAATTTTTTAAACCAATTAACTTAACACTCATGCCATGATCAAGTAGTACTTTAATTTCTTCTCTCTCCAACAAACGTTGATATGCAGCATTGACAAAACAGCCCTTAAATAAAGAAATATAACTCAGAAATGGAATACTCTTTAATAATGAAAAGTACAGTACATAATGAAAAATAAAGCAATGTAAAGAAACCCCTTGATAATACATTATTATACAACACAAAAATTAAACAATCTTTAACAATAATATTAAAAAAACACTTATTGAGCATTGAAACACACAATGCAAAAAGAAACCCTTTTATATAGAAGAATACATTGCACTACTTTAAGCCCTTTAACAAATATTGCAATTATATATAAACGCACGCTCGCGCGCGCTCTCACACACACATACACGCATACATATTGTTGCGTCATCGAGGTCACGTGACTGGTGTGGCGCCACCTATTTTCTAGAACTATCCTGTACCTTGGCGTATGCTCTAGTATTT
>NW_013665614.1:1788262-1789471 GCF_000517525.1 Limulus polyphemus
AAGGTGTTAAATCACGAAGGAGTTCCAGAAGCCATACAGAAGCTTTGTGGTGTGACAGGACATTCTACAAGATTGTGAGGACCAGTGTGGGTAACTATTGAGCTCATGGACATAAAGGACAGACAGGAAGTATACTTGGCTGACATTGAAGACGAATGCATATTAGGATTGGATTATCTACTACCGAGGAAGTTTGTAATTGATTTTGATAAAATGACGTTTGGGAATAACAAAGGCCAAGTTCCGGTGACTGTTAAAAGAGAGGTTGAACTAGTTAGGTGCCATCAAGCTGAAGTCAAGCCTACTGAAAGAGTTGATGATGATGAAGTGGAACCAAATATAGATATCAAAGCAGAACAGGAGAAATACCAGGATTTGAGGCCAATGATTGATTTTCTAAAAGCGAGTGTTGTGCGCCCTGCTTGGGAGAAGGTGTCTAGTCTAAGCCCTGTGACAAAGCACTATTGGGCACAATGGGACCAGTTGAAGCTTGAAAATGATATTCTTGCCCGGAGATGGGAAAGTGACGACTTGACAAACAGTTATACCGAGGAAGTTACGGGAAGTTGTGCTGCGTCGATCCCATGATAATTTAACAGGAGGACATCTCGGAATTAGGAAGACATTGAGTCATCTACGACAAAGATTTTACTGGATAGGTATGAGGCGAGATGTGGAACAATGGTGCAAGACATGCAGTACATGTAGTGCTAAAAGGAGGACCCAAGCATAAGGGACGTCCACCTTATGAAGAGTTTCCTGAAAATGTGTCAGAGTTTGTGAAAGTGTTATCAGAAAGGATGGGTGATATTCACCATCAAGTGTGTACAAACTTGAAAACGTCTGCTGATTCGATGAAGTTAACTTATGATAAGAGATCTACTGAAGTCAGCTTTGTACCGGGAGACAAGGTATGGTTGTATAATCCCAGGAAGACCAAAGGGAAGTCTCCTAAGTTGTCTTCTCCATGGGAAGGCCCATATGACATAGTGGATCGTCTCTCAGACGTGACTTTCCGGATAAAATGTGGTCGGCGAGGTAAGCCAAAAGTGGTGCATGCCATGACCAGTTATCACGGTCCAGGACATTTCAGTTGGGATGAAGTGGACAACAGAACAAATGACGCTGCTGAAGACGTGCCACCTGATGAAGCCACCATCGAAAAAGAAACTCTACTCAGTTTTGAGAAGGGCAATGGTGAAGCTCTTG
>NW_013665614.1:1790102-1815856 GCF_000517525.1 Limulus polyphemus
AGCGCGAATATTGAAATTAAGTGTATCGTAAAGTTATATTCGGAAAGAATAAACCAGTTTTATTAAGTAAAGACTTGTGTCGTCAAAGTTTCGTACGGAACGAAGTTACGGAAAAATCAATTAACAAACGGAGACGTAACAATATATATGATCCTTTTAACATAGAAAAAATCAAATTTTCTAAATAACTCTTTAACTCTTTAGGAGAATTAGTCTAACACACTAAGGATAAGTACATAAAACCACATGAAAACCCTTTAATGATGAAATACAAAGAATCCAAAATATTAGTACATATTACGAATGTTGTAAATGATAAATGAGTCCTCATAACATAAAAAACAAAATATTAATATACATATTAATACGAGCCATTGGAAACCAAATCACTGCAAAACACAATCAAATAAAATCTACGAAACAAACGAAGTATATAATGACCCTTTGACATAAAAATAAAATAATGACTTGAGAAAAATACAGCAAAAAAATATTGAAACACTAGTTCTTCAAAAATATAAAACCAGAAAGAAATTCACCAAAAGTCATAGTAAACTGTATATATATATATACATCAAGTAGATTTTATGAAAAACCATTGACGCAAAGAAAAGAACTAAAACAAGGATACATACACACATACATATATATGCAATAGTTTTAAATTAGAGTGGAAATATACAAAATACACACTGAAATTATGAAAGTAAATATACAAAATACACACTGAAATTATGAAAGTAAATATACAAAATACACACTGAAATTATGAAAGTAAATATACAAAATACACACTGAAATTATGAAAGTAAATATACAAAATTTACAACTTACCCAGAGCTGGCCCAGGGTTCTGCTCACTTTCAGCAGTTTCTCCAGTGTGGGTGTTTTTTTTTTTTCTGATTAGCTATCGTGATTCTTTTCAGCGATTCTCTAGTTTTGACAAGGACCGTCTTTGAGGCGACCTACAAGCAGAACACCTCTTCCTCAAGCCAGGATTGTCCTCCATCGGACCGTCTTTGAGGCGACCTACAAGCAGAATACATCTTCCTCAAGCCAGGATTGCCCTTCACCGCAGCCAGTTGTAGAGTGCCCAAGCCTCAGTCTAGTCAGCGGTTATCTTCTGGCAGTGTCATTTATAAACTGGAATCTATTCTAGCATAGGACGGTTGGCCAACACCTTAGTTGATTTTGTCGGGAGCTCCACTCTTCGTTTTCTTTGTGGCTGGTTGTGGGACCTTTTTGTCGGTGGTGTCTAAACAGTGACCAAGGTAGAAGCTTCTCACCTCGATGATCCAGGTGGTGGTTATCCTGTCATCTGTTTTGATGCCTCCTCATTTACCTATACACCTAGTGTGGAGATGATGTCTATGGTTCATGTGCCAACTGGCTTGTCTGCATTGCTATATAATTGGTGACGTTGGATTTGGCAGTCTTGGCTGAATGAAGTTGCGCCTGAACTGCATCCGGAAACCCATTTTGCCACAACTTTCCAAGAGTCTAGTTGATCCATAGTGTGAATTATGGCATATCTTCTTGGGTACTTGGCCTTGAGAACGAGGTAGGTTCTTTTTCAAAGTTATAACCTGAATTGTCCATAAGAGACCAATCATCCATTCAATGACTGTGTATGTGAAATAAAACAACATTGAATTTGTAATTCTTGTTTGTCGTACATTGTTTGAAGATGGCCTAATCATACTGACTGAAACATCTCAGTTTTAATTTATAAAAGAAACATGTCCACTGTAAAGCTGTTCACGATATTAAATAAAAATATATGATTGTTCCATAATAATATGGAAACCACATTTAGCTTATTTCATATATGTTTTACAATAAGCATCTTAGAAGCTAAATAGAAAAAATATATAGAAAATACCCAATAGTATATTCACTTATTATGCATATATATAAATATAGAAACAAAACAAAAATGTCATAATGTTTTCTGTTGCAAACCGTTTTCATTGTTAAAGAGAAAATTATTTATAAAGACATTTTCCTACATATTTATTCTAGCTTATTTGATATAAAATGTATCAGTATTGTATAATTTTTATTTATTTTATTTGAAAGTAAAACCAAATAGTTTCAAATAATCAAAAATTTTTACCTTTAAGAGTGTCTCCTGGTTGGACAGTGATAAGTTTACAAACTTACAACACTAAAACCTGTCGTTCGATTACTCGTGGTGGTCACAGCAGATATATCAACTTGGCTTTGCTCTAAAACAAACAAAATTTTTAGAGAATAATTACACTTTATACACCGTATGTGAAAAAAGGTAGTATTTTAATTCATTACATACATATACGGTTAGCTTGCTGGACTGTGAACTTGAGGTTAGGTGGTTCAATTTCCGTTAACGACACACACAAAATTGCACTCCGCAATTTTGGGCATTGGGTGCGTTATAAGAATGACGATAAAACACCAATATTCGATCACCAATAGCACATCAAGATTATGGACAGCTTGTGCAGGTAGTCTTCGTGTAACTGCGCGAATTTCAACAAAACATATGTATTATTTTCAAATAACAAATTTGCCAATAGATGGCACAACTTTAGATTGTTTTTAAGTATAAATCTATACAGTGTGACTATCTTTGCTTCGCCGACTGCGGGTATCAAAGTTCTATTTTTAACGTCATAGGCCCTCAGACTTACCAGTAAGCCACGGGGAGGGGAGCACACAGCTTTAGTATTGATGAGCGGAATTGGCAGGCTATTTCATTCATTGTATTCTATAGAAATTGAGATATCTAAACCAAAGTTCGACGTAATATAAATACAATATAGGATAATGCAAAAGCCACGCACCTCTATGACATTTCTAAGACCCATCCTTATAATTGTACACTGTTGATATCATGACACAATGTCGCATCAGGATCACTGGTAACAAGAAAAAAAAAGCATCAAATTTAGTTAAAGACAAAATGACTTAGGAAAATTGTAGTAAGAGGACTTAGAAATATGGCGATAGGACCAATTAGAGGGGAGAGGGGGAGCTGGAAAGCCATTTGCCCTCAAATTTAAACACTTGCTTTTTTTTGCATTTATTTTGTTTTATGACTTCTTAAATAATGTTAATAAATATATCGTTTGTTTGAATTTATGCACAAAGCTACACAAAGGGCTATCTGTGCTCTGCCCTCCGCGGGTATCGAAACCCGGATTTTAACGTTGTAAGTCTGCAGACATACCGCTGTGCCACTGGGGAGCTAATAAATATATGTTAAACTAAAAAATATTAAAATTATGTTTTACTTTTCTGTTGGGCTAATGATTGTTTTATGTTGTTTTCACGTGTCAACATTCTTTATACTTATTATAGTTAGGGGCCTCAACAGATAGAAGGCCCGGACCTCCCTGAACCTCTAAGAGGCCCTGTATGGCGGTGCGTGATTTTGCATCATCTTGTTTTTGTTATATTACAGCTTTGTATTTTCGTTTGAGATTTATGTAGGTATATTTGCATTTTATACTTGTGGCAAAGCTACGACATCTACCTGCCATCGTCCCTAATTTTGAACTACCATCCGTTATTCACGTTAAGGAATTGACTATCGCAGGGGTTGTTGTGGTAGAAATATTGCTACAGTAAAATGGAATTATTAAATACGTATAAAATAGTTATTTCTATTGCTGCATAAAATTTCTTCACAAATACTGAAGGGGATTTAAAAGCATTTAGATGCTATTTCTATCCTTTAAAATGTGAGCAAGGCGAGGCCAAGGGTTAGAGAGTCAGAAGAGCAAACTCCAAGCCGCAATATACTGATGTACATGTTTGTTTATTTTAAGTTAAGCACAAAGCTACACAATGGGCTGTCTGTGCTCTGCCCACCACGGGTATCGAAACCTGGTTTCTAGCGTTTTAAGTCTGCAGACATGCCGCTGAGCCACTGGGGGGGGGGGCTGCTGTAAATTGTCCTCATTTTCAACTGAGAGGGCTTTATAACAGTGACATTAAACGCGCTATTTGGTTACCACAAGTATGTAAGCGACAAGTGTTATTAACTGGTTTTTCTCTCTGTGATCAGCAATTCAAAATTAAGAATGGCTACACATGAATCTTGGGACCACTAACACCACCAACGTAATGGTTTATTTAACCCACAAGTCTAAAACACTAAAATATTTCAAACTTTTTAGACTGGCGAGGTTGACAAGGAAAGTAAATATTTAGACTTATCATACGAAGTCAACTGCTTAATAACTTAGCAGGAAAATGCTTAAATTAATATATTTATATGCATATCAGGCAGGCGGATAGCACTACTTATGTAGGAATGACTCGGATTGTTCATCGAAATGGTATTTTAAATATCTCCTCAATAGGTCAGCAGAACTTTACAATACTGTACAATGTTTCCTTTTACAACAATATCTATGTAATGACGGAGCCACATGTTCTGGGAATGTCTGTATATATCATAGCAAAAAGTTTGAATTTCTTGTTCTTTCGTCTGCTTCATTTTTTATTACATGATAACTGAAAAACTAAAATAATGGTATCAACCAATTTCAGAGGTGACATAGTTTCAAACAGAGTATCCGCTTTTATAAGTATTGTTAACAACTAGTAGTAATTTAAAAAATCATAATTCTAGTATAAACGATGTTATCATTACCCCCTTGAAGTTAGCTTTTTTACAAACATTTCCTGTTCCTTTAAAAAGCTTAAGTACAGGGTGAAACATGCATTATCAGCTAATATTAGATAAACAGTAAATATTACACTTGGAACCTCATTGTATTTAGAACTTGGTTATAAATGCAACCTTCCCATGTCTATTGAAACATTGCATTAAAAAAACAAGTAAACAAAAACTTTCTTTAAAAAAGGAAGTAAATGTTTAAAAAAGTTGTTTTTTCACTTATGGCTAACACTCCAGCAACTGTTGATTAGTAAGTGAAATACCATGATAGCCTAATTTGAATAGAAACTTTGTTTAAGCTTATATAAACGTATTTGCATTATAAATATATATTTTGAAAAAAGATCTAAACAACGGACACACCTGCATCACTAATTTAAAATTGTAAAATCTAAAACACAGAGTTTTAGGTACTTTGTATGCTTTATGTTTTTGGTCGAACTGCTTAGGAACTGGGCTTTCATTTGTCGACATATTGAGATATAATTAGTAAAACATTACATAATTAAATTCAAAGTTATAGAATATCGGCCAAAATTAGAGATAGAGGTAATTTTCATTGTTGAAAAGTCATCAAACGCACATGTCCGTACATGTAGATAGACAGGTATATATTACATAGATAATCACAATATACAAAATTCGAGGAAACAATAACACACGATTAAAGTGTTTTTGTTTTGCGTGCTCTTATTAGTAATGTGTCCTTCAGTTGTCTGAAAACTGGGAAACTATCGTGATCGCATGGCATATCTAATAAGCTTTTACTAGTGACGAAACATTTGCTGTTTTCTTACGTGATACTTCTGACAAAATGTTATATTCTGGAATTGTTTTCTCAGTTTTGAGTGAAATGAGTCTTATAACATTTCGTGAAAAGAAGAATAGAATAATGTGAATAATTATAGAAGGATACTCATTTGGATTCTGTGGGGTAAGTTGTTTACGTAATAGGTTGCAAATATGGGTTGAAATTCTGGTTGAATTCCGGAATCTCAGGCAAGTTTGAGGGCACGTTATTTCACGATGAATAATGCACACATTTGATACTTGGCCATCCGAAAATATTTATGGATATAATAATAAAAAAAAGCTAAAGTGTTTAACACATTAATTAATTTCTGTTAAATCAGCAGGAAACATTTAGGTATGTATAAGGATTTATGACTGATTGCAATGAAGGACTATCTGAGGTTAAACAAGGCTGTCTACTTGACCCTTTATTATTTGAACATTTATTTCTGTGTTAGAACAACAGGTTAATAGAAATAGTGATATTGGTCTTATTATTTGGAAAGAACAATTTAAAGGTGTTCAGGTGCACCTATGATATAGCTATGGTAAGTGGTTTGATTAGAGATTTATAAAATGATGACATTTTTAGAGGGATTGGACATTGTATGGATGAGCCAAGAGGCTAGTAATGACAGCTTTTGTACCAGTGATTTAGTGTTAAACATAGGAATCATGGAGTTAAGAACTTAAATAGTAAAGATTTAGAGATTATGTCTCTCAAAATTTCGATAATTAGATTTCCACTAGAGATGATTTAATAATTTAGATTGTGATCATACGTTAAGCGATATTCAACCAGTTATGTATCTTCAAATGAATTCGAATAAGAATTTGTATATCATTATAATACTTAGGTTCAGATCATCACCAATACGCTCAAGAAATGGAATAGCAAATATTTTCTAGTGAATATTTACTTTTATGTAAAAACGAAAGTTTTAAAAATATATACAAAGTTTTTTCGGTTTATTACCTTGTCTATAAAAAACTATGTTTGAATTATTATGTGTCAAGTTGTTAAAAACCCTACATTACAGTAGTTTTATGATAATAATAAATCTACTAATGACTCAGTGTTAATAGAAAGAGCCTTGATTTATGTATTGTATATTATATAGTTTGTGAATTAAAATGTAAACAATAATTTCTAATCTGTTTTTGACTGATGATAGTGCTTTATAATTCTCATTTCAATGTTTTCTAATGTTTGGAATGATGTACTTAATGAATATGGCATATAATATTGAATCACATAACTGTACACATTTTTGTATCATTTACACTTTGTCGTTAAGCAAGAAGCTACACAATGATCTTTCGGTGCTGTGCCATCACGGGTATCGAAACCCGGTTTTTAGCGTTATAAGCTCACGGACTTACCACTGAGCCACTGGGAGGCAAGCTTATATGAATTTGTCAGTAAGGAGTAATATACTAACAAGTTAACAGATGGCGCTGTTAGCTATAGTACGTGACAATACTAATTTTCATTTCACTTTTGGAAGGAAAGTAATAACGTAGAATACTCTCATGATATCCTTACTCCATCTCCAAGGAAATATAGTATTAGGATATACAATTGAAAATTGTTATTTATGTTTTTTTTTATTCGAAACTTTGTTTTATTAATTTCTCATTGAAGACGTTTACCCTTTTATAAAAGAAATGAAAATATTACGAAAAACAGACTATTTGAATTAACTTATAAATCAGTTAGCATTTAGTAATGTTGAGCTATTTAAATATGCATTAATTTTTTGGTAACTTAAAGATACTATGTAATATATATATTTCGAAAAACCTACATGTGTCACTTGTGTTATCGAGTAATAAAAAAAGTTTTGCGTATTATAAATTTAATTTTATGTTTTATGTTATTTCAGAGTTGGCGAGCCAGGTTCGAACCGGTGCGAAATCACAAAATTTACCATGCGGTTTAAGTTGTGAGCGCATTATAAAATTGACAGTCTATCCCTTATCGTGGATAGTAAGTGCTAGAGCCCTGCTGTCTGGCTGTCTCCACTCTGGTCAGTAGGTCAAAATTAGGATTGGCGTCAGATAACCATAAAAACAAAATATAATACAATGCTTTAAATAATTTACCGGGAAAAACAGAAACAGAATAGAACTTATTAATAGAAAAATATGATTCGATGAATTTGTAATACATTAAAACCATTTTGAAAGTATGTATTGATCTTAATATACAAAATAATTGTTAGTAATACAGCAAGGTTAAAAAACAATGCATTCTTAAGAGAAATAGATTCTTTAACTATATTGTATCCATTTTCAAAATTACAGAAGCTCCGCACCAAGAATGTTCGAAACGAAAGATTATTTAATATGTATTATCACATAGCTTATACACACCACCGATAAAGGCTTTTGTTTATTTAGTTATATCAATGTACAGGGTGGGGTAAAAGTGACTAAATAGTTGCTTCATTTAAAGTATACTTTAATATCTAACGTCTTTCTAGGAAACAAAAATAACTAAATTAATTTCAGTTGTCTTCGTAATATTCTATTTAGTTGTTTATTTGTTTGTAATTAAGCACAAAGCAACACAATGGGCTATCTGTGCTCTGCCCACTACGGATTCTAGCGTTGTAAGTCCGCAGACATAACGCTGTGCCACTATGTAGATGTAATATACATAATTCTAAGTATCTTAGATAGTAATCTTTACAAGTGACAGTTCTGCTTCAGTCCTTGGTAATTTCGCTAAACAGATCCAAAGTTGTCAGGTGTTCTTGGGATAAGGGCCAAAAACACAGGTTACAACGAGGGGATTAATTTGATGGTAATCGGTTACAGTGATTATAAGATGACTATATCGAATATACTTATACTTATTATGGATAATAATCTAAGACAACTATTCAAGAAAATTGTTGACAAAAGTAGATCGTTATATAACTGATGTGAATGAGAAAGATTTTATTGAGGCGACACCCTACTTTTCAGAATGGTATAACACAATCAAAGCCTCGACAAGAATATAAGTAGAACACGACAGTAGAAAATGTTTCGTTTTGTTTTAACAGTATCTTATCATACTTCTTGTAAAATTATAGACATCATAAAAAGTAAATAAAGCTTTAATTCATTAAAATATCAGAAGGAAGTAACATAAATTCCCAGTTCCCTTTCAGTTAGACAAATGTAAGTGTGACCCCATCAGTCAACTGCGCATTAAAAAACGCCCCATCAGCCAGTTCTACATAAAAAAGAACGCATGTAATATGATGGAAAGTGGAAGTGTATATATACTTACTGCACAAACCCTTAGGCTTAGTCTCGTATGAGATCAAAAGCACTTTTAGATTACATGAGAAGAAGAAAACGAATTCTTTTTTTTTTTCTTCTTCTTAAACTTCTGGATTATTTTAAACATGGGCAAAGTAATTGAAAAACTAAACCTAATCATTACTAGAGCTTTCTTCAGCACATTTAAGTACTTCTTTAAAAGGTTACAATGGACACGATCAGTCTTAGTATGATTCCATGATAGCAGTTTTTAAATTTTTATTAGGTCTCTGGTTTGTTTTAATCTCTTGCTAAGATAGGATAAAGTCCACAGCGCCGAGCGGAGTGTCAATATTTGATGTGTAAGAGTTCTTTTAGAGTTTCCACGTAGTAATTTCAATGAGCAGAGTCGAAGTTGCACGAGAATTCAGAGAGTTCATAAATATTTGAAAGGACAAATACAAGAATTATTTCCACAAAACTTTAGAATTAATTTACACAACGGTAGAGTTTTAAGTCAGTTTTCTTATTAATACTTGCCTGAGATAGATTGTGGTGGTACTTTGAAGATTTAATTTCCTTAAGAAGCTATATGTACTTTTTGTCATTATTAGCATTATGTGAAATGTGTTTTCATTCCGGCAAACGATAAAACTTAAAACTGAAAAACAAAACAAAAAACACTTTCTATCAGCGTGAAATACACGGGGAAAAATCTCTAGGATCAGTAAACAAAAAACTCTACAATCAAAACTAATCTTAGATTAATATGCAAACGTTAAAGTTAGGTAGATAGACATATAATGTTTTTTATATGAAAAAAAGTCTTAGCAAATATGCGGTAGTTGTAGATTCGATTACTCTATTTTTAAATGTTCCGCGTATATTATTATTTATGAATATTTTATTACAGATAGCACACCAAATACTCTTGTCATGTGGTAATAAATTAAAGAAGTTCTAAAAGCTTATAAATTGTCCAATCACAAGCGAGTTTTCTGAGAAGTTAAGTAAAAGAACAACAGCAAAAAAAAAAAAAAAACAGGTGGAAGCATAGTTTTACTGAAAAACTGAAATAACCTAATGCAAAATTTTTATTTTACAAAACCCTTCATAAACACGAATATATTTGAAATAGTTTTCCATAAAGTGTGACTTAAGTGTAGAAACTATTTTGTTTTAATTGCAAATATGTTACGCTGTATTTTCAAATAATCCTATATTGTTTATGCGTGCATGTATATAGCATTCTTGTAGCTATATGTTAGAAATTGCAGTGTCTTTAAACTTTTTATATTATGCAAAAAGCCCGTTCCCTTGGCAGTGGTTTCGCTAGATATATATATATACATATCTATTTACATTGTTTCTGATATGCTTAATTGACTTTAGGTGTGAGTGTCTAAAATTATCATATGGTGCATAAACCATATTACTTCTCGCTAGATGGCACTGTATAGTGTTCACAAACGTTTCAGCCGTATCAGGTACTTGATAAGATAAAGTAGGTGGATTCTATCTTCCGGTTCACTGCCAGAGTTTAGTTACAATTCAATTATATAAGGTACGCAGTGAATATTTTTATGATTTTAAACGTTTCGAACTGTTCCCAGTGTGCCGAGTGTGGTACAATGATTAGCGTGCCGCACTGTGGCTTTGTGGATCGTCCATTCCCGCCCCGTTTCGCAAAAAAAAAAAGAAAAAAAAAGAGAAAAGACTCTGCAACTTGGTGCGCTATAAAAGTGACAGTGAAATCCCACAGTTTGGTGAGACAAGAGCAACCAAAAAGTGGGCGGTTGCTGCCGTTAACTGTCTGCATTTCTTCTTGTTTATCAGTCCAAAATTAGAGACGGGCTAGCACAGGTAGCCCTTGAATAATTTTGCGCGAATATCTGAAACAAATGCTACCCCTAAAAAATATGTATATATCCTTTTGCATATTATGTAAACTAAAACCAGGACAAATAGACTGAGTACTTCAATAGTTTATAATTTGGTGATTAATTCGGATGGTTTCGTTAATACACTATGCTATTAATACGTAATGCTAAAAATACTAAATATACTCTAAACTCAACAGCGTTCAACTATTCATTTTTGCTACTTAACATATTATACACTTTTTTGGGATCGAGTCATCATGCTGAAAACTTAGAAACCAGACAGAATTTAGTTTGTTTGCTAATCATCAGTAGCCTACTGAAAAACCCATTACAGGGGCCGAACTTAATGGATAAGTGCTTAGAGTCATCTGATAATGTTGTTATTTTTGTGGGCAGCTTTTATGAAGAAGAAAATTGTTTAAAAAAAAAAAGAGGTGATACACAACTAACCCACGGATTGTTCCTGAGTTGGCTAGAGCTTTGAGGATATTACATTGTTTTTATAAGAAAAAGTGTGTATTTGGTTTGTTGTCAAGCGCAAAACTACGCAATGGACTTTCTGTGCTCTGTCTACTACGGGTATAGAAACCTGGTTTTTAGCATTAGAAGCCTTTAGGCTTACCACTGAGCCACTGGGGAGAGGGGGAAGACAAAATTTTGTATAAGGTTTTTAGTATATGAAATGATGAATTAGGCTATGAACACGTGTGTGTAAGTCAAACGTGAGATAGATAGCTAGATAGACCCAAAAAGCTGTTACTTATTTCAACTTTTCCACCAAAATCCTATTTTAGTCTGAAAAGTACAAGTTCTTATTTCATTGTTTTGCATACATACAACAATTAAACACCCGTACTAAGTTGATCATTGGGAAGTCTTTATAACAGAACCATGTGCTCGGACTACGTTATATACTACATTAACTCTTCACGATCATATTTTCTCCACATTTGCACAACAATAAACGAACTGAACATTTCGACTAAGTAGCCGGGAGAAAACCCGCAAAGTCGTCGCTCCTCGCGGCCAACGGGCACTGTTTGACGGGTCATGGTAGTCACTGTGTTATGCGTCAGAGCAGTGGGAGTCTTTTGTTAACAATAACAGGATCACTCCTATATGCGAAAAAAAAAAAGTTTCTTGTCGGGAACGAAATCGAAATTATCAGTCGCTTTTTATATAATTTTCGCGGTCGATCAGCGCCTTGTCAATTTCACATCTTTTCCGTTTTGTGTAGAAAAATGCAGATGAACCTAGAAGGTTGACTATTGAGTTAAAAACCTCATCTCATTGTGACTTGACGTCAAAAGAGGTGAATTATCTGCGTGTTACACGGGAACCGATTACCAAAATAATTTAAGACATAATTATACAAGTTGTCTTGAGCAAATCAAACATATATTCCTGGTGATAACGAATAATAAAATGTTATGTCTCGTCTTATCTTTTTCTTCGTCGCTAATGTACTACAGACCAAACACAAACAGTTATTACCCAGAATAGTACAAAGGAATTCATTAAGGTTTTGTTTATATTTGTGTATGTATTTATATTTTTGTTTGTATCTTTTCATCTCAAATGTTATAGCAAGATAACCAAAGGCTAGAAATGTAAACACAAATACCAACAATTTACACGAACAGTAATAAAGACAGAGAACTAAAGGACATTGCGAAGTATCTTAAACAAAATATCGTTGTTGAGATGAGGGCAAATATCTTGAATTCAGGACCCTTAACGAAATGAATTATTTATAGGGCAAAGCAGTTTCACGTAGAAAGAATAAAGATTATAAGTACTATATATGTACTATGTATAGAAAATAGGAGTTACATATGTCTTTTCTAGTATTAAATTGCTATGTATTCAGTGTCTTCTTTGCTGTATTTTTGTTCTCTACGCATCTGTTTCTTGTGATCGTGTGGACAGGTGATATTTCACGATGTATGTATGAGAGTTATTCTCACATATTCTCTATGTGTTACATATTTTTCACTTCGGAAAAATAAATATATATGTGTGTGTTTGTAAGAAAAAATATGCAGATGTTGAGGACGTTATACTAAAACCATTTTAGAGCCTAACCACGTCGCTATAGTTCATGTGCCTTATCTGACCACCGTATATTTTAAATATACCCCTGCAGCACAGTTTACATTGCAAAAGGTTATGTTACTAGATGTACTTCCGCAGGGTCCCCGAAAGTGTTCTGTTTCAAGGGCGAGAAATATTTTTATTTCTTGCTTTTGAAATTCATATATCACGCTGTGTTCTAGCCTACAGAGTGCATAATTCTTCTCGTGATTCATGGCATGCGCACGTTTTACTTACATCACGACAGTAGAAATTGCAACGTTAAGCATTCCTTATGTGACGTCATTTTAGTGTCTTCTGACTGACTGACAGATAACACACTACTATATAGTGGTGCGAATGGTTAAAGCAGTTTAACGCACACCACTCCTCCTTGAAGGCTTTGTATAGTCCATTTAGTGAGCAAAGACGATGGTTCTACAGAGTCCGTTTCAACATTCCGATCTCACAGAAATCTATTGACGCTCAGTTCGCCAACATGGCCGGTATATTTTCGTATTGAATAGCATGGATTCTCGTTTCATTCTCCAGCTGACTGATGCATGCAGCAATTGAAAATATAAGAGCGACCAATGCCAAAATATATTTCTGATACATGCAGTTCCAACACGACTTTATTTCGGCTATGGTTGTCACGTGACTTACTGATTTTCTTCTTTGTTTACTTCTTTTTAGATATTCCAAATAAACACTATCACGTCTAGTGGTTATTTTACAGTTTATTCTTACTGTGTTTTGGGGTTATGCTGTGTCCATACGTGCATAAGACATATAGCTTCCTGTTTCACTGTCCCATTACAATGAATGTTGTAACAGGTAAAAATAATAAAATCACTGTAGGATGTAGACCCAACCGGTAGTGAATTACCATATAAATAAGTCCATAATTTTGGGTGTGGGTGAAAATGACTCAATAAACATCATGCTTTGACTGAACTTGACGAAGACCTCGGAATGTCGTCTTATATCCTATAAAGAGCGCACACAAAACTTTGAATAGCAACTATGTGATGAAGAGCAACAATTTTCTGAAATCATTGTTAACGAACCAGCTTTGAAAGCCCCAAAATGACGAAAATCATCGGGAACTACAGGTCAGGACTATAAGCGGGATAACGAAGGAGTGCTCTTTCGTACTTCTCTTACGTAGTCGTTCACGGGCTGCAATTTACTCGTATTCAGTTTTCAGGAAATTAAATCTTCTTTTTTATGAATATTCCCCGTGCATATTTGCAACTCTCTATTTTTCCGCATTACTTTGACTTAGTGCATATCTTCATAATATACTGTTTTCTTTTTCCCCCTAGATTTTCATATATGGGTGTGTTTTCATAAGTATTTTAAAAACAATAATGTTAAACCATCTGAGTTGTGTTACTCGTTCATAGTCTAAAAATGGTTTGTTGTCTCCGAATTATCGCATATTTAAGGTTTATAACTAGATACTGTGAATAGTTTACTGAAAGTCTTGTCCATTTGTTTCCTAACTGTGAAGTACTTATCTCTCATGTTTATAGAAAGAGCGCTAAGCTGCTATCATGTGTTGACACTACATATCTTAATTTCCTCTTGATAAAAGAGTTAACACAAAGGATCACATATAAAGTGTAATAAACTCAAAATAAGACCCAAACCTTGACTATTCTTTTTTATTCTCCTGAAGAATAATAGTCAACTATTCGAAAGCGCTCGAGTTTTGGGTCTTATTTTAAGTTTATTACCCTTAATTTCCTTATATGTGTAATATGTTTTATTTGAGTTGTCAATAGATGGCGCTACGTATAAAGAGTTCAAGTTTAGAGCCAATACAAAACTATTAAGTTCATTTTATACATGAAAAAGTATATTTATTAAAGTCTGCGAATGTAAAGTTTAGTAAAACCTCCAATACAAACAGTGACTTTATATAACAAAGTAAGTCTCACAATGCTATAGTAACTTGCAAAAAAAATTAATCAAAGTAAAAATGGCGCCTCTGTATACACGGTGTGAAGAATTGCTATTCCCTCTTGTCTGTTACTGACACGTACGTCCATTCACTTGTAGCTCTTTATAGCTTAAGGCTTACAGAACAGAGTTACCACCCACCGTGTCACGTCCTCCACTCCTGCTGATTTCGCTCAAGTTTTATATATATTACTGCATTGTTCTCCCAGTCGTTTCTCTGCGGGATCTTGTGTCTGTATAGGGCATGCTTTCGGAAAAACTTCTGTAGATCTTGCTCCCCCTTTTTTTCCCCTTCGATCTCTATTTTCGTAGACTACGTGCCTCATTCAGTTTATAAGGCACACTCGCATGTAAGGCCTGTATGGTAACGCTGTCCACTGTAGGTTAACATTCTATTTTGCCATATATAGTAAAGCCAACTCTCATTCTCCGTATTATTATAGTCCAGTGAACGCCACCTGGTCTTGACAGTCGGTAATAAGAAGTACCACGAGCGAGCGCGTGAAAACATGATTGCGAGACTATTGGACGACCTAGTATGCTGTGTTGTTTAATGAGATGTAGAAAGGACATGTTTTGGAGAGTTATCAACATGTTTATCAAATGAAACTGGTGTTTGCTTTATTCTTTTGCTCCCACAGTTTTGCCCTTTACACAATTCGTTGTTGTGATGTACATTCATTAGATAACCAGTTTTGATACATCGTATTGCTATACAATATCTACCCATATACACAAACAAGTTCATTATTAATGCACATATTTTTCTTATCGTTATGGAAAGTCAATGACATTTAATGAAACTTAAAAATTGTGCAATTTAGACTTTTACCTATGTCACTTCGATAATTTGTATTTATCAAAAATCACTAGTGTCGTCCCATGGTGAGATTTCTTCTTGCTAAAATTTCACATTTCTTTCTCTGTACAGGAAAAACACAATAATTAAATTAAGGAATTTTAGCTAAATATTTTTCTCTTGACAAAATTGTATACACCTCTCTCTCCACAGGAAGAAAACAAAAATAAATTAAAATATTTGGGATAAAAAAAACCTATTTCAAGATATTCTTAATAAAGTATGAAGTGTTTGTGGGTGTGTAGATGTTTTGTCTCATATTTAATGGCTGCAGAAAATACAAGTATTAAGTATGACACTTGAAAGACAAAGTTAGATATTATTCCCTATTTATTCGTCTAAGTATCAGTTAGTAACTAAACTAGAAAATCACCGTGAAAAATTTCATTTCTTATATGGTCAACCCTGTAGCTCAATACCTCGTGCACTTAATTCTCTCTATAAAAAAAAAGTTGATAAGGTAGGAACAAAGAGTGGTGAAATATAACGTAACCTATGTTCAACAGTTTGCACTGGTATTTGTCTGTTTGATCAATCGAGCAATAAAATGAAAGTACAAGATACATTTGTACCTATAAACATATACATACAATCATGTTTTCTAGCTCTAGCTACCAGTATACTACCATGTACATAAACAGTTACATCAACCGTGTTTTTTAGCCCTAGCTGCCAGTATATATTCATCGATATAAACATATACATACAACCGTGTTTTCTAGCTGTAGCTGCTACTATACAACCATGTGCATAAATAGTTACACACAACCGTGTTTTTAGCCGTAGTTGCCAGTATACATTCATCTATATAAACAGTTACATGTAACCGTGTTTTCTAGCTCTTGCTGCCAGTATACAACCATGTGCATAAATAGTTACACATAACCGTGTTTTTTATCCCTAGCTGCCAGTATATATTCATGTATATAAACAGTTACGTGCTAGCTCTATATGCCGGTATACAACCATGTGCTTACATAGTTACACCAACCATGTTTTTTTAGCCCTAGTTGTCAGTATACATTCATCTATATAAACATATACATGCAACCGCGTTTTTTAGCCCTAGCTGCCAGTGTACGTTCATTTATATAAAGAGTTACACTCAACTGTGTTTGCTAGCTCTAGCTGCCAGTATTCATTTATCTATATATACTGTTACATACAACCACATTTTATAGCATTAGCTGCCAGTATACATTCATCTTCGTAAACAGTTACATCCAACCGTATTTACTAGCTTTGGTTGCCAATAAGACAAAATGTAGTTCAAGTGATTTTATGCATTCATTTTATCTATCATAATACCCGTTTTCTAGACAACGTTCTCTTTTGCCTACACTTTTTAATCAAAAACTAGTCTTCATACATAATACCCTATGTTTTTCATTTTTCTAAAGCTGAAACTTGAGAAGCACAGCTATGTTTTAAACTAACAAAATATTTGATTTTTTCATACATCTTGCTTACAGTATTATCCTCTAATTCTATTCAATAATAGACATATATCTATATTATGAAAGTGGTGTTTATAATAATCGCATCTTATTATCTTCGATTTAATAAAAGGCTCTACAGTTATTCATATTTTAGTACAACGGACCTGGTGCCCAAAATTTGTATAAAAATTAAAATAAAGAAACACCAATAAGATTCAAACGTTTCCACGGAGATTTAATCAAGGAGAAAGAAGTCCATGACACTATTAATTGTCATTTTACAACATTACATCGGCCCATCAGTTCAACAAGTTTCGTGCTAGGGTTATTTCATACAGATCTCTGCTATTTATAGAGGGCGTCACAATCTCTAACCAAACCTTAACTATTTTATTTAATGGTTTCTTTACAGAAGATATCAAACCCAACTATGATGTTTTCGATCCTTGACTTTATAAATAGTTATATAGTATGTTCTAAATCCTGAAATTAGCAAGGGGAGAGTAATAAACTTTTACAACCTTGGCGAATGAAACAAACTAAGGGGTGATAAAAATATACTTAAATCTTAACAATATGCAAAGTTTTTGTTTTAAATAATGACGGCCTTGAAGTTGTCTTGAAAGTTAATCACTAGTTAAAAACAATAATAAATCATCACGTGAAATTAAACTATTATGCATTTCTCAAACTTGCAAAAGATGTAGACAGTTCGAGATATTTTTATATCTCTCTTGATTTCACCTTGACGAAAAGTTCATTTCATAATTTCGTCCAGTGGTATGCCATGAGGACGTGGTATATGGTAAAGACACTAATATACCAACTTCGCCAAAATAATTTAGGATGCTGTGCTTTTAGGGCTCATGGAAAAACAATTAAACTATGGGAGAAAGAGATGTTACTGTCATTAAAATCTCCAGCATTTAAACAACAAAAACTTTTATTTCTATCATATGAGTGTAGTTTTGTTGTCCAACTTCGGGTCAGGCCTGGCCTTTAGCTTGCCGAACTATGAATCTGAAAGTCCATGGTTCACGTCCGGCTGCTGTGAAATCGGGCTTTGCACTTTGGGGCTATGGGTGTGCTATATTCGAACGAGGTCAGATTCCACTATTAAATTAGACTATCCTAGACGTGGGAGGCGAGGGCTGTTGACTGGCTAACTTCCAACTAGTCTATCGAATAAATGAAACAGGGGAAGAAAAAAAAAAGGTCCAACTCCAATTCTTTCTTATCAAATGCTTAGGGCTTCCAGGGCAACAATCCTATGTGAGTATAACGTTTAAAAACTTAGGTTACCAAATAGGTTAATACATTTTTAAGTGCTAATGACATTAAATTACAAAAGTTAGTTATTATTATTTCCGAATTTAACTATGCCAACGTAGATGTCAATTCACACAGCATTAAAAATAGATAAATATATAAAGAGTCTATAACATTAGTGAAAACGTTTAATAACATTAACTCCACCCGTCTGCAAAAATATCAGTAAAAAATAACAAATTATTGAATACGGTAGCCATTCTTTGTTATCAACTTCTAAAATGTGGTTTAATTCTTTGATTGTTATGCTATTTGTTCACTGTAATTAGATTTCCCTAGCAAGGAAAGATGATAGGAGTATGATCAACATTGTCACGCAAGATTTATATATATATATTTATTCATTGTTTAGAATTAACAGTTTATGTTTTCCATTGTCCTTGTTTCTAATGTGCATTTATAATTTTGCTGAAATAAAACGTTTATGCTTATTTATTTGAACTTTCAATCACATTTAAACTTCTGTAAAAACAATAACAAAAATGTTCTGGAATATCAAACATGTATGATAAGATATTTGCTTTCTTCGGTGATTTTATAATTTAGAATTGTCATTTTGTATTTTTTTAACATATATGTGTGTGTGTGCAAACATTTCGGCGCAGGAATACATATTTTTGTCTCATACACATACAGTCCTGTTTAAGCTGAATTTTTCGAGAATTCGCAGTAGCGTAAGCTGAATTTTATCCCTGGGCTTACCATATACCAGTCGTGATGGAGTTTCTTTTTCCAGGAGAAAAATTTTGCATAAAGGCCGGATTAAACCTTCATCTCTTCGGTGGACTGCTCCGGACACCAGAGCTTTAGGTAAATACCTTCTCTAATGCACAAGCTAATCGGAAAGGAGCGTAAAGTTTGAATAGCCCTTCCTGTCCCGAGGGAGCTCGCTCCGCTCGTGCAGGAACCGGCTGACATTGTGTTTAAATTCCATGCCTCCGTAGGGATGAAGGCTCTGTTTTTGCCCATCATATGAAGTCTTTAGTGGGCCTTTTGTTTGTGTGCCCCTGAAAAGTCTACATGTTTAATCGAGAATATAAACCTTTAGATCAAGAAAAAGCTGGCATTTTTCTGTATCATTTCGACCTCTCTCTCTTTATTCATTATTTGCCTTTTAGGTATGCAAAAGAATGCATATTGGGTTTGGGGACATTCGTGTGTAATAAAAAATTGATTTGCAAACTATACATATTGTTTTTGGAAACATGTTGCTCGATGTCACTGTTCATCAATAAAACAAAATAAGAAAGTAGGAAATAAACATTACCATTTACGAAACGTAAATAGATAGATAATTTATTATACAATGATAAACATAATTATATATGTTTATGTGTATTTGTGTAATTATAATTTTAAAAAATCAAATGATATAAGCTGCTTCTGTGTAGATTCAAGATTGTATGGTTAAAACATAACTACAACAAGACTACAACTAAAGGTTGATTGTGAAAAATATGATAATCCAATTACTAACTTAAGGTTTGCTAATAACCTTAAGATTGGTTAACTTCTCTATATGCCCCAGTGGGACAGCGGCAAGCCTACGGACTTACAACGCTAAAATCCGGGGCTCAACTCCCCTTGTTTGACACAGAAGATAGTCCAATGTGGCTTTGCTAACAAACAAACTGCTCTATAAAATTCCATCTAGTGAGATACATATAAATAAGACTTCAACTGATTGTATTAGGATATATGTAGATAGATGGATAGAAAAAAGATGTTTTTGGGATGTTTATTTTTCGTGAAAGTGATACGTTTACATCAATATGAATTGATACCTAAGAGATAGATATTAATCAGATCCAAACCCTTCGGAGTATGAGTAAACTTCTGTAAACTCTCAAAGTTGCATTAGATTTTTCTGGAAAATGAGAAAGACAAATTTTATAAGATCAAGAGAAAACATATCTGTAGCAATCGAAGTTTACTTTCACCGCAAGACTTCCAAGTACTGTTCAAAAGCATTATTTCGCTAAGAAAAGATTAACGTTACTTTTAAAACCTTTAAAGATTTGGAACATTTCACCATTGCTAAAACTAACATAGTTATTTCATTCCGGTGTTATTAATATCATATCTTTCATTAGCTGGAAATATTTTAACAAAGAATCGTATAACGTATAACATAAAAGATAAAAATAAAATAATAATAATTTATAATACTTATTGTTAATCGGAAAACGCCAATAAAAGGGCATAGAATATATCAAATAATTGATGTTTAGACTTTGTATAGTCAAAAACTGCATAAGTAGGTCAGCCCTGCAGAGAGCTGGGATAATTTGTTATCGAGTATCAGGTTTAAGCATCAGCATCCACACTAGAAAGCTTTAACTGTCAATTAGACGCTATAAGATAGAGACTCACTGAGAATAAATAAAAATCGTCAACCTACTATTTAGGAAAAAAATCCCAAACGTAAGTTATACATACTGTGAACAGGAAAAATACATCAACATATTGACTGGAAATGCATAACAAACGACAAAATGCTATCTGGAAAAAAAGGTAGGAAATGTGAGTTACTGGAACACCGAGAAAATTTTAGTGACTTGTAAGAAATAAAAAAACGTAAATGTAATGACTAGGAACATGTAGAATATGTCAAAGTTAACTATGTATACTGAAAATAAGAAATGTTCAACATTCTAGCTGGGAATAGATAAAATATAAAAAAATACAAAATGATGGCCGGAAACCGGTATACAATGGCAAGGTGCTTACTTGAAACCGGTATAAAATTCCACTTTTTATACCTGTCTCCAGCCAGCATTCTGTCATTTTATATTTGTCTCCAGTCAACATTCTGTAGTTTTATAATTGTCTCCAGTCAACATTCTATTGTTTTATACCTGTCTCCAGCCAGAATTTTGCCATTTTCTATCGGTTTCAAGTCAAACTTTTGTCACTGTATACCTATTCCAGCCAGCATTCTGTTGCTTTATTCTCTCCAGTCAGCATTTTGCCTTTATTGACCGGTAACAAATAATCAACGTCTTTTGTGGATTCTGTGGTAAAAAGTAATTCACTCACTTGGGGTAAGTACAAAATATGAACTTAAAGAATATAAAATAGGTTAAAAATACTCCAATGTACAATGACAATAGATATTAAACTTAGTTTTGAAATTAAAATTAAAGAGTTTGTGTTAAAAGCTATAGTAATCCTTTCATTTAGCGTTAACATATAACAGGTCTTAACCAAACGGTGGATGTGTCACAAAACAGTTTATTACGTATATTTCTAACTGTTTTGAAGCTTCAAAATGTGAGTCGTGTGTCATTAGATCCAGTAATATAAATAAACGAAATAGAAATATCGTAAGAAGCTTTAATAAAGCAATATATACTCTCTCTCTTTATCCGAATGTTATGTTTAATAAATAGCAGCTCAAATAAATTTCCAAGCTTGTATCAACAGAGTTGGTTAGAGTCTGTAGAATTACTAACTCGAAATAAGCTACATAAACAGTTTCTGATTATCCCAACATTTTAGCAGGATCTTTTTTCACGTAAACACTCACTGAAAAAAAAACGAAATATCAATTTATAGACCGTGGAAAGATAGAGATGTCAACTCACAGTCTAGATCAGATAAAAAAATCTTAACTCAAATACTGGGAACCGATATGAAACGTCAGCTTATACAAACTTTAGGCAGATGAAACGATAAATGTTCAAGCAGTGGCAAAAGTAAACGATAACAAAGGAAGGGGAAGAAAAAGTAAACGATAACAAAGGATGGGGAAGAAATAAATAAGATAAAGTTGAAGAGAAATACCACGTTATTATATCTAGGAACCAGTAGCGTATATCTAGGAACCAGTAGTGCTCTGTGCCAGTTTTAGTAAACCATCTTTTTATGTAACATATGTATGAACAAAGATGTTATTTTTTAATATTCTTGTTAAATCTTTCATATAAGTTTTATCAGCGTTTTCAGCCAAAATGTAAATAAACTGTATTAGTTTTAAAGTCCAACAAATGAACATTTTGTAAAACAAAACAAAGCAAACAAATATTATTGTGCTACGTTCCTAGAGATAGCTTCATATAAAAAAAAAGACACAGGAAAAGTTTAACACTTCTATGTGATAATTGAAATATTACGATCAACTAAAAACAAAAACAGAAACTGTTCGTATTACGTTTTTTCCTTAGGCTTACATTAAACACAATTAAATGATACTTAAATCAATGCGGACAACAAGAGAAACACAAACACACTGAGATTATATGTCACGAAACGATTTTCAATAAAAATAATTATTTTTAAGATGAACAATAGCTTATTTTGTGTATCTTAAATTTCTTTTTCTGTTTCAACAATTGCGAAAAATATTTTTGTACACTTTATCTTGTTTTCGAGATTTAGTTCAAAATCTCCATTTTTATAGTTCGCGCAAAGACTGTGACTTGTTTTTCATTCTTAAACAGGAACATCCATTTTCCTGGTAAATTTCCAACTTATAAAAAGAAGAAGAGAAATGATACAGAAAGAGGAATTGCTACTGATTTACGATGGATTATTCATTCATAAAAGTATTCCACCCTTTTCATACTAAATCCAGCAAACTTTTGAAAGTAACCAGAAGCGAGCATACCTAAAGTAATTACGCCATGAAGTCATTTTTCACACTCAACCACACTGCTTTAAAAATGTTGAATCGCTGTTGCAAATCTCATTTCACATAAAGCTTTAGGAATGTGGTATATATATATATATATATTTGAGGCTTGTAACACATGAAAGACACTTTCAAATTTCAATGGCACCTTCACCATCAGTAGGATTTAATAGCTTCTAGCCTTAAATTTCAGGAAATCGAAACTTCAATGAGCATTTTTATGTTTGTTTTATTTCTACTGGTTTCAGAATCTTAGATTGTTAAGTTTTATTTAATATTCTGAAAAGACGACAAGTACAATAACATGTAAGTATGTAAACATTTGAGTTTCGGGTATTGCGATACCGGAATCCAATATCGTTAAAGTTAACTTATTTCAGAATAACCGGATAAATGCTTCAATTATTTACTTAATGAAACAATTTCGTCCAAGGTGCACTCTTTACACATCAATAATAGTTTGAAAAGTAATATTATGAACGGTTTGTTTGTTTTTGAATTTCGCGCAAAGCTACACGAGGGCTATCTGCGCTAGCCGTCCCTAATTTAGCAGTGTAAGACTAGAGGGAAGGCAGCTAGTCATCACCACCCACCGCCAACTATTGGGCTACACTTTTACCAACGAATAGTGGGATTGACCGTAGCATAATAACGCTCCCACGGTTGAAAGGGCGAGTAGAGCGCCCTAACTACCTGGCCACGCCGGGCCATTATGAATGTAGTTACAAATATAGAAAAGAAGATAAAAATGAATAATTAGAAATTAAAATGGACAAAAACGTATACGATCTTTATATTTCTAGCAATTATTATAATAAATCTATGAAATATATTTCGTATGCATTATGCTGTAATTCATTGCTTGGAAACCCTCTTAATATGAAAAATTATAAGTTGTCCATTGCAAAAACTGTCTAAATATTTACTCGAAGAAATATTGCGTGTTGATGATCCAGGTGGGTCAGCGGTAAGTTTACGGACTTGCAACGCAAAAATTCCGGGCCTAGATTTTCTACGGTGGACAAAATGCAGTTAACCCAATGTGTGGCTTTGCATTAAAACAAACAAATTTGTACATTTATTTCCAGTATCACCGATAGAGTTTTTGCCGCGATTACAACATGTTATACAATTCACAAGGTTTTCAGATTTCTTTTCCGATTTAAAGATGACTTCTTTTCAGGCTTCTGGGATAAATGGTAAACTTCAGTGTAATTTTGTGTTGTTGGTTGGTTCATTAGTATCAACTCTGTTCGTCAGTTAAGTTTTGAAGTTTTCTTTTAACTGTTGTCTGAAATTTCTTCAACAATAACTGATATAAATTACACTGCAATTTACTTTTTATCCCAGAAATCAGTTAAAAAATAAATCATACTTGGACAAAACCTGCCATTAAACATAAAATTCTTGACTTCCAATTCATTCAAATAGCGGATCTTAAACTAAAATAATCGAATCCGTGCGATACTACAAAATATTTTCCGTACCTTAAGTGTGATTGCATTATAAGAGGATGGTGAGTGGGAGGGTGATGTTGATTGATCATTGGATTCACAGCTCATCAGTGCTGTTTGGAAGAACGAAACAAATATTTTTATATCATTTCATTTCAGTACCAGTATGGCCAGAAGAAGTATCCAAATGTAAGAAACTGTGAAGGTATGGCTGTGGTGAAACAAATAAATAAAATAGGCCTCATATAGTCGTGGAATATAAACAGTTTGTTTAATTTTGAGATATATTCCTTCACTCTGCAGATGTTTGGATAATATATTACTTACCGTAATAATTAAGTATGCATTATTATTCAACTGACTAACTGGTTATTTACTTAGTTGTTCATTCCTTTTCTTCACCAAAACGTGAATTTCAGTGTAAAAAAAATGACATAGAGACCTAATTTATCCATTCTTTCGCTAGTTGTATGTATCCATGAGAAATAAACATAAAAACTGTCCTTAATATCTGAACGTATTGTGACTGTGTACATGAAATTTAATGATGCCTTTTACTTAAGACTGTTCCAAGTAATAATGCTATGTATCAATAATAAATGGAAATTTTCATCTATCCGTCTACTGTCACAAACATTAAAGTTATACAGTATGATTATTTTGTGATATTAATTACTATAGCTCTTCAATTCTAACGTGCATTTATGATGTTGCTCTGAGAGGTCTGCGTGAAGGCAAAACAAAACACGGAGTATGTACCTTTTTTTTCATCCTTTTTACCAAAATGCTCTCACATCAACATAGAAATATTGTTAAAACAAATATTAAAACCTTCAGAGCCATAATATATTATATGAATATAAAGATAATAAAGTTCAACTATGCAATAAACGAAATCATGTGCGCCTAAATAGAACGGTTTTGCTTCCAGAAGTTAAATAATGCGAACAAATCATAGTTCATCCCCGTAATTAATTATTATTATTTCAATATGTATGAAGCTACCAAAATAAAAAAAACAAAAACACTTAGGTTGAAACTCTATCGGTAGTTATGAGCAAAGACTTTAGTATCTCTCTAGTTACGTGTGAGTAAAGACGTTTTCCTAAGTCTTTAGTATCTCTCTAGTTACGTGTGAGTAAAGACGTTTCCCAAGTATTTAGTGTCTCTCTAGTTACGTGTGAGTAAAGACGTTACCCTAAGTCTTTAGTATCCCTCTAGTTACGTGTGAGTAAAGACGTTACCCTAAGTCTTTAGTATCTCTCTAGTTACGTATGAGTAAAGACGTTACCCTAAGTCTTTAGTATCCCTCTAGTTACGTGTGAGTAAAGACGTTACCCTAAGTCTTTAGTATCTCTCTAGTTACGTGTGAGTAAAGACGTTACCCTAAGTCTTTAGTA
>NW_013665614.1:1816856-1826578 GCF_000517525.1 Limulus polyphemus
TATCTCTCTAGTTAGGTGTGAGTAAAGACACTTACCCTAAGTCTTTAGTATCCCTCTAGTTACGTGTGAGTAAAGACGTTACCCTAAGTCTTTAGTATCTCTCTAGTTAGGTGTGAGTAAAGACGTTACCCAAAGTCTTTAATGTCTCTCTAGATATGTGCGTGTGAGTAAAGACGTTTGGAAGGCGCCTCAATAAGTCTTTAATAATGACACGGCTTCGCTATTTGTTATATTTAGCAACTGAAAAACACATTTGTCACCTTTCAGGTTACAGAATAAATAAACACTAGTCAGACTTAAAAATACAAAGAAACGGTAGCAATCTTTTTAAGTAAAAATAGTCGTGTTTTTAATATTTCGACCAAGCGGAAAGTCGATTGGTCGAACTGTTAACCATATAATTATTTTTCTCTTACATAGATTTTGATAAGTTATGTGTATTTTTAGATGTTTATTGGACATAAGCTACACGTTTGTTATTCTAGATATACCTAGCGAATTTCTATATTGATATAAATCACTATCATTAAACAAAGTTTGGTGAAATGTTTCACTATTCACGTATTTGATTGGCATAAAGCAACTTATCATTGTAATTAAAACTTTTTAGCCTCGAGCGTGACCTAGTGATTAGTTTACCAGAATGAGGATATGTGAGATTCGTGTTCGAGACGTGGTGCAACCACAACAAGCTTCGCACTTTACTTGTGAGTATGTTTTAAAAGCTACAGTAAGCTCTACTATCCAGTACTAGTCGACTTTAGACGGCAGGTTCTGTTGGCTTGTTACATTCCCTCTGGTTCAGAGTTCATAACTAGGGACAGCTATGGATGAACCATGGCCTGGCCGTTTAGCTCGTCTGCGTAACGTGTTATTTAAGTAAACTAACAAACAAATAATTGAATTGTCAACATGCGTACTTAAGTGTTCTCTAATATTAGCTAGTTTTAATTTATATGAAAGGAAAAATATTAAGTAGAAATATACTAAATTCAACTGAAACTTTAGAGTATATTTATAGAAATAACGAAGGGTTAGATAGTTTTCCTTATTGTGATTATATAAGCTTTTGTTTGTAGTTAAGCACAAAGATGTACAATGGGCTATCTGTGCTCTGCCAACCACGAGTATCGAAACCCAGTTTCTACCGTTGTACGTCCGCAGACATACCACTGTACCACTGGGGGTATATATATAAGCTAAATCACACCCATCGCTGATCCAGAATAAAGCCTAATTGTTTACACAGGGAAAACTTTTTAGATAACCTTACTAGCGTTTTTTAGTGAGAGTTGGGCGTGGTCTAGTTGTCAGCGTACGCAAACTATGAATCCGAAGATTCGTGGTTTGCAAACTTAAACTGCAAAAACGCACTTTGGAACTATGGTAACAATGTTGGACAATTCCCATTATTCCGTATCACAAAAGTAGCATTTCATTTGTTATTTGCTAGAAATGTCCAAACAAAACAAAAAAAAAACAACTTTTTTTTGAATCTTGTTCAAAATACTAAAAAAACATGCAAGTTCTAATGGACTGATAAAGCAAACAGCTATTACGTCTTATATTTAAACTTAATTAGAAGTCGACCCAAGAGGTCACACTCATTACATACTACCAGAATATTTTCTCAGTTTCTCAGTGGCTCATTTCCCGCAGTAATGGAAAGTTTTCGCATGACTCTCTGCTGTATATCATATTCTGTTCATAAGCAGAGCGAGCTTTTCTTTTTTTCCCCCTTGCAATCTTTCTTTTTTTTATGCCTACACTAAAAACTCCCTCGTAACTCTGAATTCACGGAGTTTTAAAGATATCAGCACGTCTTTATAATTAGAGATGGCTATAAACTTCAACTTCTTGTTCAGTGAAGCCATCAGTTCAGAAATAGGTATATTGATAGATCTGTTTTTTTTTTTTACACACACATATATATATATACAGCTTACTGGCAAACTTTGCTGACTTGAAATTACCTCAAACTTTTTCTTTAAAAAAAGCAAAGCGATTTCATTCAGCATTTACTACACTGAAAGTAATAAACTGGACTTTGTGTTGTGAGTTTACTGTTCAGGCTTTGATTGATTCCGTACAGAAACGATGAGAAATGTTTTAAGCTTTAATTTTCTCATCAACCAAATTGTTTTATTTCAGTTGGATATTGAAATACATTTTTTTCCCAAATAATAATTTTTTTATCTTTTCTATGAAAAAACAAACGAACACCTCATATATTGAGCTTACTAGATGTACTTCCGCAGGGTCCCCGAAAGATTCCTGTTTTAAAAGTAAATAAAATTAAAATTAAGAGTAACAAATATTTTATTTCATGCTTTTAAAGTTCATATGTCATGCTATGTTGTAGTCTACAGAATGCACAATTCTTCTCGTGATTCATGACATGCGCACATTTTACTCACAACACGACAGTACAAATTACAACGTTAAGCGTCCCTTATGTGACATCATTTTAGTGTCTACTGACTGACTGACAGACAACATACTATTGTAAAGTGGTGCAAGTAGCTTGTATTCCTTTATGTATTACAGGTAAAGCCTTCTAGAAAACTCACCTTTTTCTCTGTTTCTGCATGTGTTACAAGTATATAACTCGGGAACAACTTATTTTTCTCTCTCTACATGCTACCAGTATACAACAATCAGAGAGTTCGTATCTTTTTATGTTTTACCAACATAAAATTTTCGGAAAGTCCATCCGATTTGCGTTATAGATTTGCAAATATTAAATTTTTAATCATCTACACAATCCTTAGCAACTTGTTTAGATAATTAAAGTGTTTTCTCACCACAAGTTATGTTTTGCTCTTTTTTTAACACAGTCCTTCCTTTTGATGTTCCTATTTACTTAACAGTTTGACAGTTTGGTTAGCTCGTCTCCTCATACGTGTTATCAACATAAATCTCCCAGAAAGCCGACCCCTTTCTCTGTGTTTACTGATATACAAATTGTAGAAAGACAGATACTTTTTATTGCTTACTTGTTACCGGTATATAAGTTGGATATTGTTCACCTCCTTCTACTTGTTACCGGTATACAAGCTGCAGATTGCTTACATCCTTCTACATGTTACCGGTATACAAGTTACAGATTGCTCACCTCCTTCTACTTGTTACCGGTATACAAGTTACAGATTGCTCACCTCCATCTATATGTTACCGGTATACAAGTTACAGATTGCTCACCTCCTTCTACATATTACCGGTATACAAGCTACAGATTGCTCACATCCTTCTACTTGTTACCGATATACAAGTTACAGATTGCTCACCTCCTTCTACTTGTTACCGATATACAAGTTACAGATTGCTCACCTCCTTCTACATGTTACCGGTATACAAGTTACAGATTGCTCACCTCCTTCTACATGTTACCGGTATACAAGTTACAGATTGCTCACCTCCTTCTACATGTTACCGGTATACAAGTTACAGATTGCTCACCTCCTTCTACATGTTACCGGTATACAAGTTACAGATTGCTCACCTCCTTCTACATGTTACCGGTATACAAGTTACAGATTGCTCACCTCCTTCTACATGTTACCAGTTTACAATTTGCAGTGACATCATCTTTTTCAATAGAACTTGAACAAATCTCGTCTCTCTTTAAAATAAAATTGATAATAATTACCATTCACTTGCTTAATCTGATTCGCATCCGAAAATCTGCTGATCACGAAACTGATGATATACAATGTCTGTCGTATCTCAGCCATCCTGATGAGCTCTGGTATTGTGCGAAAGGCCTCATCGGCACTGCACATAGCAGATGTAGTGAGGTTAACAAATTATAACATCTTCTCTTTTGCTTTCCACTCATGGGCTCTTAGAATTTGATTTTGTTGACAAACAACTACTCGCTCAATTACATCTCGCTCTTCTAGCTTGAGTTTCTTTTGATGATTTTATTTGATTTTTTAAAGAGTTTCGTCATGTGAGACTGGCGAATGGAGGTTAAGACTAATAGACGGTGTATCCCCACCGCAATGTGGATCCTACTTCCACAGTCACCTCTAAAACCCAGGGTACATATAATGAGGGCTGGAATGCCAACCTCAGGAGGTAAGTTTATCTTACTTACCCCTCAAGTAGTAGTAACAGAACATAGCCTGTGCCCTGGGGATCCTTTTAATTTATGCAACGCCTTTAATTTTTTTTTGGGGGGGTTGTTTACTTCATTTATATATGTATATTATCGCGGTATAAATCTTTTTGGACGTTTGCATCTCTCTCTACACGTTATTGGCATACAACTTTGTTAGTTTTCGGATATTCGCAAAGATACTCAAAGATTATCTGTGCTAGCCTTCTCTAATTTTGAACTGGTAGGCCATTAATACACACAACACTTACCGCCAACTCTTGTATGACCGAATAGTGGGAATTGACCCACGGACCCAAAATGCGGAGAGTTATTATTATTTTTTAAATAACGGAACACGAACAGTGGACCCGCAGATTCATATTCTGGTGCACTAGCTTTTCGGCCACGCTTGATTCTATACAACTCTGAGAAAATATAGTTCCGCACTGGTTGTAACTTCTACTAACACTTTATAACTTAACAAACTATTGTTTGTGAAGTTCATAAATAAGAAAAACAACTGTAAGTTATCTTTAACTGCAACGTGTTGCTGAACTGTAAAGCTTCAATGGAAAACGTGTATATCAAGATGACAGACGTTGCAGTTAGTACAATTATATCTTGATCTTCATAGAAAGGTATATCATTAGTCAGTATAATTATATCTTGATCTTTATGGAAAGGTATATCGTTAGTCAGTACAATTATAACTTGATCTTTATGGAAAGGTATATCAATAGTCAGTACAATTATGACTTGATCTTCATGGAAAGGTATATCAATAGTCAGTACAAGTATATCTTGATCTTCATGGAAAGGTATATTGTTAGTCAGTACAAGTATATCTTGATATTCGATGGAAGGATATATCGTTAGTCAGTACAAGTATATCTTGATCTTTTATGGAAAGGTATATCGTTAGTCAGTACAAGTATATCTTGATCTTTTATGGAAAGGTATAGCGTTAGTCAGTACAAGTATATCTTGATCTTTTATGGAAAGGTTTATCGTTACTTTTAACGAATAAGGTTATAGTTGCCTTACTGCTCCTTGGATAATTTTACTTTCTAAAAAGAGAATCACTAGTAAAGTTAAACTGTTGATAATCATGTATTAAAAAACTTCAAGGAGAACAAACTGTCCACACCAAAAAAAATTCACCCTCGAATTCACAATCCGAGTACACTAACCACCATATCACGGCAGGCTTAGGATGCAAGTAAAACTATATATATAGGGTAATATATAAGTAAGACTACATATAGAATAACATACAAATAAGACTACATATAGAATACTATACAAATAAGACTAATTATAGAATAATATACAAGTAAGACTACATTTTGGATAATGTAGAAATAAGACTACATATAGAATACTATACAAATAAGACTAATTATAGAATAATATACAAGTAAGACTACGTATAGGATAACATAGAAATAAGATTACGTATAGGATAATGTAGAAATAAGACTAAATATAGGATAAAATATAAGTAAGACTACATATAGGATGATATAGA
This sequence comes from Limulus polyphemus, assembly GCF_000517525.1. NCBI lineage: Eukaryota > Metazoa > Arthropoda > Merostomata > Xiphosura > Limulidae > Limulus > Limulus polyphemus. The sequence continues at coordinate 1,822,487 of NW_013665614.1, forward strand.
AATAAGACTACATATAGGATAATATACAAGTAAGACTACATATAGGATGATATAGAAATAAGACTACGTATAGGATAATATGCAAATAGGACTACGTATAGGATGATATACACGTAAGACTACAGCAGTTGAAATATTCAGGATCTATTAAAACTACTTTTGGAGTGTTGGGTCGGAATATTTCTAAATTGATACAATAATTTGCCCGTGAACCTTTGCTATGTGTAAGTATACGACTTCTATCTTAAGATCAGAGAAAACCTTCATCAATCCCTACATTCTATTCCTGATGGTTGTCCATGGGCCTCATTTTAGATGCAAAACTTTCGACATTTTAATGTCACCCAAATACTGTTAAAGAAAGTATTAGACAGTTTAAAATTGAAGTTTGAAATATTTTACCCCAATTTTTAAAAGATTTCTATTTAAAATATTTGTTTTAACAAATTTCCAACTATCTGTAGTTTCTATTGCTCAGTCTTTAAAGAGAATTATTACTTCTAATCAATGTGCTATAAAAAGATAAAAACAGATATTTTACATTGTAATTCCTAACTCCCTTTTTATTTTTCGTTGCCACACGATCTGTTTAGTCCTACTTGCTTTTACTATTTATGTAATAGCTTTTCATTAAAAATATACCACAGAAGATTAAAAACTCGCATACATTAGTTTGGGTGCACCTTGTTTCATCGTAGTGAAACTATACATAATGAGCTATTATGTTATTACATGTCTATTGCTTTTTGTGTACATTAAGGGCACGCATGGCACGTGTTACTCGTGCAGTCCGTGACAGAGGAAATCGAGTTCAGTTTACACAAGAGTCCACGTGGGACTACACCCAGTTCATATATTCGTCACGTTTACAGTACATTTGTGTATAGAGAACGCTAAATGAAGAAACTGACAACGGAAAAACAAAATAATGTAGACGAGGTAACTATCACACTAAATACATACAAAGTATATTAGAAGTTCTTGGAATTGTCCTTTCTCAGGTCTGATCTCTAAAAAAAAAAAAAAAAGAACAAACAAACCGAACGAGCTGAAAGCAGTTTGATATCCTAGGTTTAAATTATAGGTCTTGTTACGTATAAATATGTATCAAGCAGATTTTATTTTTATTTTATTTTCCCAGTCACTCATTTTTCTGCTACAAAGAATATATCTCTACTGACGATCAAGCTATTTCCTTTTCCGGAACACATAAGAGGAAAATTAAACTCAATATATATGAGTCATTGTCGTTACTGGAAATGTATATGGTTTGTAGCATCATTCCATTAATTGATTATTTTTTATAAACAAAGAAAAGTCAGCTTATGCAAGATATAGTTTTTCAGAAACTCGACATACCGATGATTGAGTACGTTCTATTAAAATCATTTTTCATATGAGGACTTATTGCGGAATCACCGAGCAATGACTTCAACTTCGATGAAACTTTGTAGAATGGACGGCAACTGCCTGTTGTAGAGACACAAGTGTAGAGGACGACGTTTCGAAAGTCTTCTGCCTTTCGTATTCAGGTCCTCTACACTTGTGTCTCTACAACAGGCAGTTGCCATCCATTCTACAAAGTTTCATCATGAATACTCTGCCTAAACTATCTATCAAAGAATACTTAAACTTTCTTTATAGAACAGAATATTTTTGATATCAAGAAGATAAAACTATCTTTTCTTAGCAGTGTTGAGCTTTTCTTGCTTCAAAAAATAATTTATTTTATCAATAGGAAGTAATTTTCTCTCTGCTGCTCGCATCATTTTAAATATAATTGCTTATAATTATGGTTGAATCCCGGCTGTGGTTAAATACAGATACCTCATCGTGTAGCTTAGTGTTTAATGACGACCAGATTAAATAAAATTTTTATTTGAAAATAATAATACGAAATTATTTCGATTTCACTGATTGGAAAGTATTTTGAGTTCTGATTTAATCTATTTTTTTAGTTTTATGATTCATTGAATCAAACACCCTATGATAATATTTAGCATGTGTGTTGGGACTAAGTGTGTTTTGTTTGTTTGTTGTTTAATACAAAACTACACAATGTGCATGTTTGTGTATCACTACTTGATTTTTAGCGTTATAAACCCTTAGGTTTACGTTGAGTCATCAGCAGACAAGTAAGTATATACGTTTACCAGTTTTAACTGTTGCCTCTAGGATTAACTGATTTCCATGTTATTCTAAAATTTTACATGTTATAATCGACTTCTAGTGGCTGTTTCGCAGAGCCTCCAAATACCATCTTCTTAATTAAAGAACTTAGCTCAAACTATCCACATTCTGTGTTCTAAATAATTCAGTTTTTATTTAAGTCTTCTGGCATTTGTATTACGTGCACCTGTATTTATTCGATTCAACTCCGTTTTCCCCTACTGGTGAAATAGTTTACTAACTTCTAAATTTGCCCCATGTTAACACGATTTTCTTCAGATCCATTACTATGTTTTGAAGAAGTTAGTAAAGAAACGCCTAAAGCAAGTAATATATATCAAAATTTTAGTTCAGTGGAAAATTGTCGTGAAAGCGTCAGAGTTATATCTATTAAATGTTACAATAGGAGTAAAAAACCTAATTTACTATTACTAGAAGTACGTCAGAGATGCTATCAATTTAGTACGAAACTAATAAAACTACTAGAAATGCATTTTAAACCTTACCGTATTATACAAACCTAATACCAATGAGTTGTTTTAAATTCAAGATGATAATGCTACCAAATAGTATAGAAAATATGCTTTAAAGGTCCACCTCTTATTCTTAGAAACGTCAATATTCAGTACAACAACAAAAAGACATGCGTACAATTCGCTAAAAATATAAAAGTAGATAATTAATTTGAAGTGAGATATCAGTAACGTTTTGTTTTTATTGGTTAAGCCTAATGGGTTGATGCTACTACTCTATCAATGATAGAATATAATTGATCTTATAACTAACTTTTCTAGTCAACCTGCAACACTTCTTAGTGCCTTAGTATGTTTTTTAATGAAAAACTTTTATTACGTTTCTTCATGTCGAATTTTTAGTGCCTTGGTATGTATACTTTTTCATTAAGAACTTTTTGGTACTTTAATGTGTTTTTTCATGAAGGACTTCTTAGTGCCTTAGTGTGTGTACTTTTTTATGAAGGACTTCTTAGTGCCTTAGTGTGTGTGCTTTTTTCATGAAGAACTTCTTAGTGCCTTAGTGTGTGTGCTTTTTTTATGAAGGACTTCTTTGTGCCTTAGTGTGTGTGCTTTTTTCATGAAGGACTTCGTAGTGCCTTAGTGTGTGTGTGTGTGTGTGCTTTTTTTCATGAAGGACTTCTTAGTGCCTTAGTCTGTGTGTGTGGTTTTTCATGAAGGTGGGTCATTCAGTTAAAAATCTGAATATAGATGTAGAAAGTTTCAGTTAGTTACAGTAATGGGTAATTATACCTTTAATATATTATCATGATCTGTATAATACCCTGTAGAAAACAAAACAAAACATAATAATTATAAAGCTTTATGATGCTTTCCAGTTTAATCTATTATCATGATCTGTATAATACCCTGTAGAAAAACAAAACAAAACATAATAATTATAAAGCTTTATGATGCTTTCCAGTTACTACTTGAATCACTAACACAGTTCTCTTTTTGTTCCTTTATTTTTTCTCATGGGTAACGTGTGTGTCAGAAGTATACACAGAAATATTGGGCTCGCCATTTATTACTACTGTTTCAATAACATTTTTTAAATCTAAAACAATGTCATCACGAGGTGAATAAAATTCGAATGTTAACCAAGCTGAAAAGTTATTTAGCCTTAAAACTTCTTTAGCTTTGGAAAAGTACAAAAGTGTGTATGTGTGAAGAAGATATACACCAATTTGTGTATTTTACGCAATATGGTTACTTTTATACATCTTAATTTTGATTGTTGGCTTAGTGGGTGGATTTAGGTCGTAACCAAAGTGTTTTTAAAAATCTACAAGAAAAACGTAACTTTAAAATAAACTATACACCTGGAAAAAAATTAAGCACCCCCAAATATTTTTCAGGATTGCTTATTGAAAATAAGGTTTAATTTTCATGATGTTGAGCAATGTTC
>NW_013665614.1:1827390-1842912 GCF_000517525.1 Limulus polyphemus
TTGTGCCCAATAATGCATAATTTCATTTGATAAACACGTTTAGATTGAATGGTAATTTATAATCAGTCACAAGAACGTCGAATCTGAATCACTTGAAAAAAACACGGGGGTGCTTAACTTTTTTCCAGGTGTATATATTAGTATCAACATGAAATCCTCATTTTTAATCACATAGAGAGTTAAATGGTTAATCATACATGCATATTCTCATCTAGGTTGTCACACTAAAATGAAATAAAATATATAGAAATATAAGGCTCAAACGTTCATTTCTTAAATTTTGAAATTGCACCGACGTTTAATAGCTAACGTTTTAGTTTTTTTTCTTAGAAGAGTATAAAAAATCACATTTGTGAAATCACTCACTCTAAAGTCACACGTTTAATATTCTTTAATTTTTTGTAGATGGTGGCAGTATCATAGTTTTAACAAGCTGCTTAAAAGCAATCAAAATGGATCTCTCAACATTTAGTCTCTTCGACTAAACATATACAAAATTTTATATCCACACATTTTGTTAGTGGCACAAGATGGATGCAAACAAAATAAATATTTTTCACGTGATTCATAAAATGCTATAAAGAACAATATTGAGTCAAGATGTGCAAAGTACAACCCTTGCTACTGTCTGATTCATCAGTTTCAACTTCTGATTCCTGATCTAACCAATTATCAAGATGTGGTGATGAATATACGTAAAGCGAACATTTATTTGTCAGATTTTTGAGTTTATCTTGTCTTTTAAAAGCAACCTCATATGATATTGTTGTAAGCTATGTTTTTTAATTTGGACGTTTGCATTGTTGTTTTAACAAAGGAAGCTTTGACGTCGCATGCTAAATGTGTGGCTTAACATCTTAAAATTTATCCAAATGCTTAGAACAATTTGATCACTATAAAAATCGAGTTAGGCTGTTTTGATTATTGAGTGAGTCTATTAACGTGCAATCATTGCAATATTTAGAAAAAGACGGGAACTTAAAAGAGAAATTACAAGAATGAGATATGAGTCTTACAGAAAATTACCAACAAAGATCAATTTGATCTAAGATAAAATCAAGGGAACCAAAGAAAATGTACAGAATCAAAGAAGTAGAAAAGAACATCAACAAAGCCAAAAGGAAGTACAAAATTACATCAATGGAGTGAAAAGGAACTAAAATGGAATAATGATAATAAAAAAGAAAGTGCAAAAGACATAAATAAACCACAGTTGGATTACAAAAAAGCAAGATTGAAGAAATCATAGGAAAGGTAAGAAAGGATCGCAGCTCTGAGACAACAAATTTTAGGAAATAAAATTGCAAATTGAAGGATCAAAACAGCGACATCCTACGACTGCAGTACCATCCTGGATTACTCCAGCTACACCATTACTTCATCATTCAGTACAGTTCAACAACATTTGAGAAACCAACAGATTATTTTGGTTTGAAATCATTTCCAAGATCAACGTATAAAGAAGTGAAGAATATGCTATTAATCTTGCCGCACATCTAAAAGGACCAGCATCATTAACGTTAAGAAAACCTCGGAGAGGAAGCTATAAAAACTATGAGAAATTAGTGACTGTTTTATCAAATATACTTGGAGTGTCACATCAGAAGGAATTTTCTAAACCAAAGTTTATGAAAATTATAAAGAGGAAGTAAGACATTAGCAAACTTTGCAGAATATGTGGAAAGCCTTCTCCAAGTACCTTATTCAGATGCTCCATGTAAGATGATAGATTAATTGATACGTGTCCTATTAATACATGCCATAATGAACGAGGATATGTGACTTTAGCTAAATTCAAGTTGTTCAGATGACGACGGAACTTGAGTCAATTAAAGCTGCAGATAAACACTAAAAGCACCAAACAGAATATCAAACAGTAAGAAAATGTTAACTCATTTTAATAGAAGTTTAGAATAATTTAAGGGATTAATGAGACAACTGGTTACTCAGAACATAAGTAAACCACAGGACAATGGGTGTTTCAAATGCAACATAAAAAGACATATTACCAGGAACTACAGACAAAAACTTATAGGAAATTAAAACTGCCCCCAAAGTATGGCAAAAAATAAGGAACTTCTATAAGTGTGAAAACATGGATGGAAATTACAACCAAGACTGTGGTGGATCAACAGATGATAATACACCAAGGAGACAATCTTCTAAAGATGAGTCTATTAACCAATTGGTTCAATGACAGGAAGCTTTCAAACATATAACTAGACCCTGGTTCTGCAGCTACCATTATCTGACCTAATACAATTATGAAAGCTGAAAAATGCTTCCAGCGATGAAGAAAGAAGATGGATTAATTAAACCAGCAAGTGGCCATAAAGTTCTCGCAATATAAAATTTGGATGTTATCCTCACTGTTAGGAGCTTCTCTACACAACATGAAATGTGGGTAATTAACATAAAGGAAGAATACATGTTAGGAACTGACTTCATGTAGAAACACAGATGAGAAGTTCACCTTGCTCCAAACACTTACACAGTGTATGAACAGGAAGTCACTGTGCACTAAACAATAACTACATCAACAGAGGTTGAGCTTCCAGTAACAAAAATCACTGTAATTATGTTAGTCGCCCAAGTAACCAAATTTTTGTAGTTTTTTTTTTGTAGGCGGCTTGGCATGGCCAGGTGGTTAGGGCGCTCTATTCACATTATAAGGCCTCATTTTATTATATATATATATACATACATGTCCTAGTATTCGTTATGAGGCCACATTTTATTATATATACACATATATGTCTTGATATTCATCATAAGGCCTCCTTTGACCATGAGAAGACTGGACCTTAAAATTTATAAATTGGTAGTTCGATTACTTTGTTTTCTCGTAAAGAAAAATATAATAGCCAATTAGATGCCATTTCGTGAGGTCGAATAAAATCACTCAATATTGGTAACTTGGCTTGGGCGAAACACATAATGAGTTTTGTTTTAATTATTTTGTAATATTTCAGACGTTAAGCAGACATTATCACTGTACGAATTAAGCATCAGCAATTGAATGCATGTGTGTGTGTTCGAGCAGAAGTTGTTAAGTAGTGAAAAGTCTGATTAATGATTAAAGCGTAATTCACACCTTAGCGGCAAGGTTTAGAACAACGTCTTCTCGAATGTGTCACGCAGAACTTGACAGTTATAGATTACACTTTCGTAACTGGTAAAGTCAGCCCTGACCTTTCTGCTCCTGTTGACCCTATGTTGTCACTAACCTTCTTTTTTACGTAATGTTTGACTTCAAGAACCAGTTACCGTCCTAGTGAGTGTCAGGTTTAAATATGTATAAGGCTTAGTTCATTTTATTATGACCATTGTTTATGGTACGTATTTAGACTATCATATAGTTAAATAATAGTATATTTATTAACATGTAAGGCCTTCTTATAGCTTACAGCACTGTTTAATCCATGATACTAATTTTTTTAACTCTGTTTACTGCTATATCTGTCGTATCCTAGCCAGCCTAATGAGCCCTGGTATTGAACGAAAGGCCTCGCTGGCACTAAATGTGACAGATATAGTGTGACTGATATTTTATTTCATATTCTTTTCTTTCACTCATACGTTTATAGAAACCATATATTTTCCAAACTGTGCATATTTTTTATCTTGCTTTCAACCTGGTCAACGAAAGATGTCCAACTAAAACCATTTTAGCAAGTTATATGAAGTAATTTAAAAACTTGTAATACGAGTCTTGTTAAACGTAAATAGAAATCTTAGAAGTGTCTTTGTTCAAAGTCTACGTGGTAGATTTTAGTAAGTTGGTTATCTGCGCTCTGCCTATCGCGGGTACCGAAACCAAATTTTTAGCATATTAAGTGCTCAGACTTACCGCTAAGCCACCGGATGGAAGTACTGGCTTAACATTCGGGTACACTGAGTTTCATGTTGCGTGGATTCATTGAAATACAAAAAGTTTCAAAAATATAATATATGGATAGATACATATTTCTTTTAATGGTATTTCATCTAAAAAGTTGAAATCTAGAAATCTTGATGTTCGTGATATAAAGGCTGTTGAAAAACTAGATAATTCTTTATGTCAACTTATCCACTTATTTTATGTTTCACATATTTCTTCAGCTTCTTTAAGTAAACTCATCTAACAAAAGCAGCTATAGTTTTAATATCTAATGTACTCTGTCTCATAAGCTCGTCATGTTAAAGAAACAACTTAAAGGCATTGCTAAACATCCGAAATGTATCACACATGTTTTAGCTATCAGCACCACCCGTTAATCAATTTCGAAGAGGAAAAGCGGAATAATTTCATAACAACTGTAAAACTTTTATTATAATTTTTTATGATAGACTCAGATAATCTACTATTATACTGTTGCTATAACAACATACAGGGTTTTACTTCTAGCTTATTTAGCCACCAATTGTTTAGAGAACTAAGAAATGGCTTTAAAGAATTTTTTATCAATTGAGAGCTTTAGAATACACACAAGGTATTATCTAACAACAACAAAATCCATGTTAAGAGCTTAACCACGCCCTGTGACACTTCAACAATGAAGCCTGACCTGCCCTGTCAACCCCTGCTTGGGACATATGGGAAGGCGGAGACCATCTCACCTGTTTCTCCCTACCCATATGTCTGTTGCTACCGCCCGAGTAGCTTTCGCCACAACTGTCGTTCCTTACTGGGATCGCTGTTCCCAACAAGGCCTAACTGTTAACACGACTGCTTGAGGTGTAATGACGCGAACTTCAAAAAGCACTCTTCTAGGACCTATTTGGGTTACAGCGTTGTCCTGAACGTCGCTAAGTAACGTGCTTTGACGTTTGTTTCTCTTCTTTAAACCAAATAAATAACTTAGACATCGGCTTTTGAACATACGTTTCCAAATTATTTATACATCGAATTACTTGCGGGTTCATGCGTGTGTTGGTCACACTGTTCATGGTTACATATGAGTCACATAAAAAAAAAAAACAGTTTGCCGATGGCTCAGTAGCAAGCTTCAGGGTTTATAACCCTAAACTTTGGGGTACGATCCCCATGAAGGATACAGTGTAGACAGTTCGTTAGGTAGTTTTGCGCTAAAAGAAAACAAACAAATACCTATAATATTTCAATTAATCCCAATAATTAGTGCCTGGATCTCTGTATACCTTACGTAGCAAATGTGTTGCTTAACGCATGTTTTGTTAGTTCTTTACATTTAGTGTTGTAACAGACAATACCATAAAATTACTCGATATGATGTTCTAGTTGGATCCAATTGGAACTAAACGGTAGACAAAATAAGTAGATAATTTGGGGGTTAAGGAAAACTACAAGTCGTTGGTCAAGTAACAGAATTATGCACACGTACAGATTCTCAGTTTGCAAGTTCGAAAACAATAGGGAACCACAGAATTTCTAGTAATCCACATACCCATTTTGGATTTTACGACCACCACCGTACTTAATTAGCAAAGTTTTCTATTAGTATCTCATCAAAAGTGAACATTGTTTGCTGTTGTTGTTTTCATTTGCTTATACAATATTTCAAACAAATGGCACCCGGAGCGTGACAGACCCATTTTTGGTAGAGAAAGATTATTTCAGATTGCTATAGAGAAGGTTCCACTCTAAATTCTAGCTTCTACAAAAGTATTGTTGTTTGATTTTTGTTATTTATTTGTTTAATAATTTTAGCCCAGTATTACACAAGGGCTTCTTGGGCACCCACCAAAAACACTTTGATTACCATTGTTTGACCGAATGGTGGAATTTGAGTATCATTATTACCGTGCACACACAGCCCGAAAGTGAGGAACTCGTTTTTAAGGCAAAGAGACACAAACAATGAACCCTAGAATTCACAGTTCGAGCACGCTAACCACAGGCTATGCCCAGTCTGTTGTTGTCTTAATTTATAAATAAATACGTTATACAGCATGAGCAGGCGTGTTTCATATTTTTTGAGAGAAGGGAGTCTTTGAGCGATTGTATGGTTTTGTAATAACCCATTCATTGCAGGTGTCACGTATACGGGTTTGACTTTTTGATCTTGATCAGGATCTGGGAGGGTCAAGTGTTATATAGATCTCTTCCTTCCTCCGGCACTGATGTTGTTCTGATCCGACTGTTCCATATATGAGATTTAATTTTTTTTTAATTTCCGCGTGAACCGGTAAGGGATATTTATCAATGTTTAGCACTCTTTATCCACCTATGCATTGTTACCGAACAATGGGTCGATCATGTTTTGTCTTTCTTCTTCAGTACCGCATAAAGATGTCAACGAAATCCCATAAACGGCGCAACCGCAGTATACAGAAGAAAAAAAATCCAACCCACATACATGACAGCCGCAGTGAAAGGGTTAAACCACTCGTTGAATCTACCAACTGATTTGGTCCATAAAAAAAATGGTTCACCTGTTGCTTTCACATTTTAATGTATATATATATATCTTCCTGTTAACTGTGACATTATTCTTTATTTCAAGTAAATATTTTTCCTTAGGATTATGAGGGGAAAGTGAAACAATTATCCAACGGCAAGACACAATATGGCCGCCACCGTGTTACTTAACATCTCTAAGATTAGCCTGTTACCTACGACATTTCTATTTCATGATTTGGTTTTTCCATCAGTTTGCTCCAACTTTAGAGAAGTACTTTCTTTGTCAATGCTGTTAGTACATTCAAGCTGTTTTTATTATTTTCTCTTTCACGATTTGAATTTCGCTACACTAGGTACTAGCCTTCCCTAATTTAGCAATGTTGGGAAGGCAGTTAGTTATCACCACCCAACGCCAACTCTTGGGCTACTCTTTTACCAAAGAATAGTGGGATTGACCGTCATTTTATAAGGCCCCTACGGCTGAAAGGGCGAGCATGTTTGGTGGGACTGGGATTTGAACCCGCAATCCTCAGACTGCGAGTCAAGCACCCTAACCACCTGGCTATGCCGGGCCCATAACATTTGGAAAGAAAAGGTAAGGTAATACGAATAAAATGACAGAAGGCTAGGTAGATTAGAGCTCCATTATTTTGTCATATTAATCATGTTTAAATGTATTTGTAGTCGTTTATAAACACCCTTAATCATTTGATAAATGGAATAAAAATTTTGTAAGTGCATTAAGAGGCTTTTGTGTTTTAATGAATAGTTTTAACCGAATTAAAACTTTTTGGGGTTCTATTTTGTATTCTGGATATTAGTAAATATGACTAGTTAAGTTTCTTACACAGTTTGTGTTTTTTAAAAGGCATATTTTATGATAACAAATTTAAAATTTCTGTAACAATTTCCTAACTTACCTTTCCATAACTCGGAGAATGCCTTCATAACGAATGAAACTGCTATTTACACGAAGTTCTTAGAATTGACTTCACCAGAAACCCTCGTGTAAATGTCTAATAAATTTTTCTTATATCAAGGGAAACTTTTCCATCTTCAGGTGTACTGAAGAAACATCATCATGAAAAATCTACACTCTCAGCACCAATGTCTAATACCTCGATCCTCTTTGTAAGTCATAAGTTTTTTTTTCATAATTAGGTACTTTGAAGGAAAATTTTCAACAAACATCTTCAGTCCAACATAAATGTCTAATAATTTTCTTCTGATATCAGATGACAATTTTGGTTATCAACACCTCTGTATCAACACAATATACTTCCAGCTTGAAGATGAATGCAACCAATAACAAGAAGGTCTAGCTACGGACTCAGCCGTATCAGTAGTAATGAGTGATTTCTGTATGAAACCTTTCAAACCTCTTTCAAAATTGCCGTTCTAAACACCACGTTCTGGCCCAGATATGTTAACGACAAATTCCTAATATGAACAGCCACTACAGAGAGGATTAACAAATTTATAAACCAAGATTTGCAACAGCGACTTGTTAAAGAAGAACACGGTATGATGAATTGGAATAATACTAAAATAACAGAATATGAACCCCATACGAGAAAATAAAAATATAATAAGTCTTCTACATTCACCTAACTGTTAACACACTCAGTTCAGCTCGCACAAAAGTCCACAAAACCTGGATACCAGCACTGAAAACATAAAATGTTATACGTTATTTAAGGTCTAATTGAAAAAATACCAGTCGGGTAGATAACGTACCAAACTTCTATCGACTACTACAAACACAAAAATTGTTATTCTAGGAATTTCTTGAAGACGGCAGCTAATTAACAGCCGAAACATAAGATAACAACTAATTAGTAGTTAATATCCAGTTATTAAAAACTTTTCTAATTAGTAATTAGATTTAGGTAATTCTATGTATAGGCTACTAACCATGACAACGATCAGGTGTGTTGAAGGGAAGTATTTATTCTAAAACAGCTACAGTCCGCGTATACATATTCACTTTCTTTCATGAAACATCCATCGTTTTAACATGAATGCTCTTTAATTATTTTCTTGCATCAAATGAGTATTTTTTACCTTCAGGTGTACTGCAAGAATACTTTCGTTAAACATCTAAAGCCTGATATAAATGTCTGCTAACTCTCTTCTTACGTCACATCTTTTTCTTTTATTATCTTCAAGTATACTTCAGAAATACCCATATGAAACATTTACAGCCTCTTTATAAATGTCTAATAATCCTCTTTTTACGTCAGGCAATTCTTTTCAGCATCATCACGTATAGTGAAGGGAAATTCACGAGCTATTTACACTTACAATATAAATGCCTAATAATTCTCTTCTTACGTCAGGTAATTCTTTTCATCATCATCACGTATAGTGAAGGGAAATTCGCGAGTCATTTACAGTTACAATATAAATGCCTCATAATTCTCTTCTTACGTCAGGTAATTTTTTCATCATAATCACGTATAGTGAAAGGAAATTTATGAGCCATTTACAGTTACAATATAAATGCCTCATAATTCTCTTCTTACATCAGGTAATTTTTTTCATCATCATCACGTATAGTGAAAGGAAATTCATGAGCCATTTACAGTTACAATATAAATGCCTCATAATTCTCTTCTTACGTCAAATTAATATTTTTATAATCTTCAGGTATATTGTAGGAAACTCTTCAGTTAATTAATTCAAGTATATAAAGCGATGTTACAAACCAAGCTGTTTATAATGGTTGTTGTTAGAATATTTTAGATATGGAACAACAACCATAATAGGAAATAAATAAGAAAGAGATTAAGCTATTCAGAAAAAATTTTGTCAAGATTAATGATACTTTCTACACATCTTTCTACAAATTATTACTTTAACCAAACTAAGACTTTTTAACCACTTTAATTACACACCAATTTCATTACTGTAAATAATAAAACTGTACTACATAAAAAAATGTTTTTTTTTTGGATCATCTGGCGAGATTATTGGTAAAAGAGAGTGAGTGCGCTGCGAATAAGACAGGACACGCTTTAGAGAAAACTTTTCTAACCATTTAATTTTTGTCGTTGTGATAAGAGACAAGTGTTATACAGCCTTTCACCACTCGTGGATTCTACCCCGTAAGCAAAGATGGGTTGAAGTTCCCAAATCTCAGCTTATCATTGTAACCGGATCTCATCAATTCATACTTTCTAATCAGGCAGAACCAGTCTGTTTGCCTGAGTGCTTCCTTGCAATACGCTTCCCACTCTTCAGAAGTCATTTGAGCGTGTTCCTTCAACGTTAAAAGAAAATGAACTTCTTTTCAGTGGAGGGAAAAAGTTAACAAATAAAAGTTCGATTAAGATTTGCTAAAATACTTTATAAATTTTGACGTGTAATTGTTTGGAGATTCAGCTTTAGCTGTATTAGCTGATGATAAAACAGTAAATCTATTTATAATGCATGATGAGTACATAGGATCAAAGGAATCTAAAAAGAAACGCTTTAACACGAATGCTTCCAGCTGATGGTCAGTCTTTAATCAGGTGCAATAAAAGAACAACCTTTCAGAAACGCTTGGGTTAACGGGTTTCTTTTATTGTATTTGTAAATCCCTCTTATTCTGGTACATTTTGCAATACAACTTGTCAATGGCATTCAAATGTCTCGTTGAGAAATATAATATCGTTGATGCATGTTGCTCATACTTACTTATTTTATGAATACTTTTTTCATAGTTATAGCAAGAGATGAGTAAACAGCTTTTTATATAAATTATTATATTTTTACCAATAATCTTATAACCAAGGAAGTTTGTTAATTTCACAATAATAAAAAAATAGAATAAGAAACTTAAACAAAGACTTAAAATTTCAAGATGAAGAACACAGTCACTGCAAATGTGAAACGTAAATGCGTCTGATCTCATTTTTTTTAGCTTCAGATATGGAACTGAACTTAGCTTTATGTTAACTGCCCAGAAATACAATTTGTTTCAATAGCACGAGTAAGGTTTGAAAGTCACTATGATTACAAGATATAATGCACGTTTTCCTCGTTAGCAGTCTGACAGAAAATGAATGATCAATTAATCCTAAACACATGTGCAAGTGGACATTGCTATTGGTCACAGATATTTCTTTTTTTATGCATTTGTTTCAGCAGATGTGAGTAGTTTTGTTTATTGCTATGTCTGCCACCCTTCGATTAACCTTCTCGATTACTAATAAAAGATGATCCCAAGACTCATCAGTACTTCATAATCTGCGAAGTTTCTATTAATAAGTTATGTTTTCTAGACACCGTAGTTTATAACAATGATAATGGTAAATCTTTAAAGCGAAGTCCATTACACAAAAACTCAGTGGTGTTTATTTTAATATCGATAGTTTCGTGGAAATGTTTTTTAATAATACTAGATTAGGCCCGGCATGGCCATGGTGGTTAGGGAGCTCGACTCGCAATCTGCGGGTCGCGGGTTCGAATACCCGTCACACCAAACATGCTCGCCCTTTCAGCCGTGGGGGCGTTATAATGTGACGGTCAATCCCACTATTCGTTGGTTAAAGAGTAGCCCAAGAGTTGGCGGTGGATGGTAATGACTAGCTGACTTCCCTCTAGTCTTACACTGCTAAATTAGGGACGGCTAGCGCAGATAGCCCTCGTGTAGCTTTGCGTAAATTAAAAACAAACAAACAAACGTTTGGCCACCTATAATAATTAGCAACCAAATGGAGTACAGTGTTTTCAATTCTGTTATGAGAAACGTAGGTTAAAAAAGCTAGAAAAAAAGAAGCGAGAGAGAACTTGTAGTTAAGTGTCGATTAAACCTATTTTATCTCCAGCGGTTCTTGGTTTTACATAATAGATCCTTTTCGAAGTCAGAAATGAATGTATAGGTTACTTGTTCGAGACTTGAAGAATTTTTAGATCTTACGAATTTTCTAAAACATTTCCAAGCATTCAGGTTCTTTTAGACAAGGAAGATTATAATATCATAAGTGACAATAGCATAAGTGTGAATTCTCATCATGGAGATATATTTTTTGCTATGAGTATTTCTTGATTCATCGCCGTTTAAGATTTGTAAATAGTTCTATAAACGGGGGGATTAAAAGTTATATTAAAATGTAATTATATTCCACCAACATATTTTCATAGCAACCGTGAAAATTAGTATCAACATTTTTCTGTGTTTCAGGTTGAAACTAAATAGCATTGCGCATATCACGGTCCAAAACGTAATACACCAGCAAGTGGAATGAAATATTGAATTAAATGTCACGTACATTGGATAGGCCGTTGAGTCACTGGATGGATCTTCGATGTATATATACTAGATACATGCTTTGGTGAACCTTTTAAAAGTGTGAGTATTGTATGTACACAACAGCAGCGTGTGTGTATGAAAACTGGTTTCCCGCCTACTGTTGTAACCAACAAAAGTTGAGCATTCCAACAGCATTTCGCTTGAACAGCAGAGAGACTTCATCAGCTACATTCTTTACATTTCTGGGAGATTTTTGCAATGTTTGAATTACCAATATACACGTGGTCAGCGAGGTCCTCGTGAGTGCATTAACTTTCAGAACGCTCTATATGTCCAACATGTTCATCGTGCCTAGATTTATAGAACATAAAATTTAGTAGTAACCTATATAGGGGCAAAACAGTGGTGGTTTCGGTCATGTAATGGCTGCCAGATTGATTAGGCAGTGACGTGTGAAACACGCAGGGTTTGTGGGTCCACTATGCATCAAGTCTCCCCGTGGGATGAGGCAGTGTGGTAGCGACGCCACGTATCTTACCGGTGATTCACAACCTACGCTGTATAATTGTATAAATAGAGTTTGGTCCTTAGAGGTTTGAACTGCTAGAGTGTAGCTGCTAACCTTAAGCAATAAATGAATTTATCATATACATGTATTAATATATATACATATATATTCACACACACCTGTTTGCATGTGTGTAAGTTACCGAGAAAGCGGTAACTGTTGACGTTTAGCGACAGCAGACGATTTATTCCCTTCGTATAACAAAAGTATGGCTCTTTTGACCAACAATCCGTTTGTTTAGGAATAAATACAACCATTTTTCCTATTGAAAACAGCCATTTGTCTGATAAACGAGACCTATTCACCAAGTAATTCTAGTTTTGAACTGTTGTTCGTAAATGGCAAGTTACTGCAATTTTGAGTCTAGTCTATAAATTCAATCTACAAAAGTCCTGAATTTTTAAGAAGATTACTACGTTCGGATAAAGGAACAGAAATAATCATTAGGAGACTATTACCGTTGTCAATTTTTATGTCAATTTCTATATTACAGATTTGATGATTGTATATAAGTCTCTTGTCATTTTAGTTTTTTCTTGACTTCATTGTAGTTTGTAAAATTTCCTCTTTATTATGTCTTTAAGAACCAAATCTGATTCTTTATCTGTTCTATTGATATAACATTAAACGGTTATAAGCACTTCACCCTCTGTATTAAGCTCATGATATATGGTAAGACTTTAAACTTATGTAGCAGATGCCCTTTCTTGTTGGTGATGTTTGTTGCAACACTCCACAGTCACGTGAGAATGCGGAAGTCCTTGCTTTTTTGCGATGAACTTGCGGAAGTCGATGCTTTGTTGAGATTAATTAATTAATCTATATATATCAGTACTTTTTCAATAATTTTACATTAGAACAGCTTTTATTTTACAACATCATCAATATTTCTACTAGAACTTCTGAGTAGAGGTAACAGCCAGTATAACATACAGCAACCCTCATTTAATCATGTCATTACTTGTCAGTTGTTTATTTCAATCTAAATGATTGAGGTTTAGTTTCGGGGTTGATAGCGACAGAAGTTTACAAGAAAGAATATCAAACTGAATGAAGAATAACATGAAACGTGTTCCCTAATGCATGGTTTCTATTTAAGGCCCAAAATAAAGGAGATATACATGTGAATCTCGTTATTCATTTGACCTCTTGATTTAATTCTCTCCCAGGAGGTTTTCTGAAACTTTCGATAGGTGGCCGGCTTTCGTAGTAATGACAAAAACGTGCTTGACTTCCCTAACAATTGTATTGGTTGTTTGTTTCCAAAAGACATCGAAGAATGGGGTTGATGAAACTGAACCGAGATGTCTCAGATAATCACAACAGCATAAAAATACATCCAAAATTAAATTAATATTTGAGAAATGCTCAAACGAAATGATACTCAAAACGAATACTGAAGATTATGACGCCGTTAATAAATGATTTATTTACAAATGAATTGAATGTTCTAAGTTTTTAAAAGAAAGATACTTCCTAAATATTTTACAAATCCTAAAAGAAAGAGTGAAAAAACTCTATTTAAAAAAGACTATGATTAAATCAATATCTTAAAACAAATACCCAAATTGTTCCTCCATAGATGGCGCCCTTTGTTGCGTAATGACACAATTACATAAACATCAAATTTAACCCCTGGTTCACTTTTTTTTTCTGGTCGTCATTTTATTGTTTCAATACGGCTATGGTTAATTTCGAGAAAGTAGTTTCAGCTTTCGATCACGCACGGCACGTATTCGCAATGAAGAATACTTACGTCACGTAAATATTTTAGTTTCGAACATCCCATTTTGTTTTTTGAGATGAAAGTGAATGATTCACCCTGTTTTTCCCATTTATATTTGTGAAAAAGCTGTTTCGCAGTATTTCAGCATGCAATACTTATTCTACGAAAGGTAACATTTTAAACAAAATGGCTTGTTTGTGTTGTTTTAGAAACTAATACTACAAGTCTTTAATTTCATGTCAAACAGTTGAAGATTAACATTATTACTGTACTATAGACGAGAACTTTTTTTGTTAGTGGACCAGTTATTTATTTTGTATTTGTTTGTTAGATTTCAGAGCCGCTAGTGATGAAACTCCCGTCTCACACAGCCACGTATTAGAAGATAGTATCAGAAAACGAACTGCTTTGTCTGCAAGTTCTGGGTAGTCTCTAGTTCTCTGAATCCAAAACCTTAATAGTAGATTTCTTTTGAACTCTGTCTTTAATGTTCAGTCGTAAGAAAGTTCCATCAAGCACTCTTCTTTCGTAGAGAAATCACCAAGCAGGACAAGTAAATAATATATTTTCACATTTTAACTCGAAAGGTATAATACAGAGTTTCAGACTTTTACACTTAATTTAAACATATTATTCTTTCTTATATACCTGAAATTTTAATATCTCAAGTGTCGAATTTGTTGAGGAATCTACAAAATCTCCATTTTTGTAATTATGAAACCTTTCTGCGGATGATCAGTAACACAGAGTTTAGGAACCTCTGAACTAGAGAGAAAGTAGTTACTTAACACCAATCACTGCCAAGAACTCCTAGATGACTCTTTTCAGACCGAATATTTGAATTTGACAGTCATTCTTATAATGCATCCAGCCCCAAACTCCGGAACGCGATTTTTCTTTTTGTACTAACGATTGGTTTGGTTTGTTATTAATTTCACGCAAAACTACGCTAGCCGTCCCTAATTAGCAGTGAAAGACTAGAGGGAAGGCAGCTAGTCATCACCACCCACCGCCAACTCTTGGACTACTCTTGTACCAACGATTAGTGGGATTGACCGTCATATTATAACGCCCCCCCCGACTGAAAGGGCGAGCATGTTTGGTGGGACGGGGATTCGAACCCGCGACTCACACATTGCGAGTCGAGCGCCCTAAACACCTGGCCTTGCCAGGCCTGTACTAACGAGACGCAAACCACAGACCTTAGTTCCACGACACAGCACAATAACCACTGGGCCGAACTCTGGCCTTATAATAAGCACCAAATATTTCAAGCACACAAGGTTTAGATTTCAATTCTTGTTCTGCATGGGAGGGGGGTGGGCAAAGAAAAAAAAACTTAAGATCAAAAGTAACAATCTGTTCTCAAAAGTGTTGAAAGTTTTAGAGTATGTTGCTGAATAAAGTTTAATCAAGTAAAATCATATAGATTTCATTTACTAACATTTGAAATTTTTCATATTGGAAAAATGAAGAAAATATTGTACGTAATTTGTTTTATTTTCCAATCAACAATTTATACATATTTTCAAACATTTCTTTGAAGTGTGAAAAAGAAATTACATAAAAAAAATTTTCTTATGTATGTATCTCTATCTATCTATATATATATATATATATATATATAG
>NW_013665614.1:1843573-1846874 GCF_000517525.1 Limulus polyphemus
CGTCGCAGTGGACAGAGTGCAGATAGCCCACTGCGTAGCTTTGTCACTATGTATGTATGTGTATTTATATATATATATATGTATGTGTGTGTGTATATATATATATATATATATATATATTTATATAGAGAGACAGAAAATCGGGGTAATAGAGATACTTTGAGTATTATATGATAAACTGAGTACGGATGGACGTACAACTTCTATACTATAGACAGATCTTTAGTTAAACATGTATTCAAATAATCTTTAGTCATTTTATCAAACTAGATTTCCTACAGCATATTATAACATTTTTGTTCACTTTTAAACTACATGAAAACGGGTGTGAAACATACTCCGCGTTTATACTTTAAAGGTACAGCATATTCTTGGAAATAACTTGTCGTTTTTTCTTTTGTCAATTCCAGTTCATCATGATTGATGATGACAGGATACCACAAAAAGGTCTCTTAGCATTCTTTTCGTTCATAATAACATGCACAAAAACATTTGGTATTTTGTAACCTGAATGGCATCTTAAGAAACATATGCGCTGAATGATCAGGTTACAGCCGTCCCTAATTTTGAGCTGCTGACCAGAGAAAGGGCAACCAGTTTAAACCACAGCTACTCTTAATCTAATAGTAGGGTTGACTGTCATTTTTGTTAAAGGTCCACATCTGAAAATGCAGAGAGAGTTCAACGGCATATCTTGGGCTTGAACCTTGGACCTTCCGATACACATGCAAGTCACTAATGTAGAACTAAGAGGGCAAAATTAGCTATTGATATGGGTATTACTGTCTACCTTTGAAACTTTATGCTGCTATTTTATAGTATTTGTTATAGAAGACTTTGATTTTTTACGATAATATGTATCTTAGCACAGCAGGCTGCTTGACAACAAAAAGACGTAATAATAACTTGTGTTTCGACTAAGAGTAAATAAGACAAACGATAAATGTAAACAGAACAGTCAATAATATCACTGTGCCTTTAAAAATTCTAATATTGGTTTAAACTTCTAGTGGGTAAACTCAGACAAAGAATAAATTATGATTTAAGCAAATTCGCTCGAAACGAATTATATAATATTATAGGCAAGGATATTTTACTTAGAAAGTTTCTGAGTACAAATTTTTAATAATTAGTAATTATTTACTAAAAATAATATTTCTTAAAATTATTTTTCATAAGGAACAGTGTAGTAGCAAAACTACCAGTCTGGATTAAATTCAATTCTTTCTTGACCAGATGCGATATGGTTTGAGATAGATTGTTTGCCAGTTAACTAGTAAAACTTCCTAGAGAATAATCTGGCAGTGAAAACAAGTGTTAATCTGGGCGTAATTCAGTTTTGTCCTATCCAGGACAATCTCATTCTCTAGTAAACTTATTTGATAAGCAGCAAGTAAAGAAAAATAAGAGTTAGCTTAAAATAGCTAAATTTGAAATACAAAGAACTTTTTCCTTGAAATAGCTTACCTATTTTAAATTACAAAACAAACCTTGTGAAGATTATTTTGCTTTATTAGTTCAGTATATGGATTTAGGACTAACCTAAATTTACTAAACTGGTGGGATCCTGAGGTATTAATAGGTTTACGGCTGAAAATATCGTTAATAGCAGGGGTATTTAAAGTATGAGTTACTGCATTCTAATCATTCTAGGCTTTAATTTTTTTGTGTACTGGCTTATGGTATAATCTACTTTTAGTCAATTTGTTATATAGAATTTGTTTTATCAATTTATAAGTTACTTTTTAAATTTTGACCTATAGAATTAGCTTATCTTTGTTGAGAAGTTTGTGAAAACTACATTATTCCCAATATTACGAGATCTCAGAGCCCTTTATTGTATGATATTTGATATTTCTTCTATCGATTGAGCTAAAGTAAAACTAATTTAGATGTATCGACGGTGGTGAAATTTCGATTAGCCTAACTGCAAGCATTTAGAATTGTTAAACCTAGTAACAAACCACGCTCCATCCATACGATTAGTAACTAGGCAGAAAAAAAAAAGACTTAGAGTTTGAGATGAAAGTAAACGTATAAATCTGTCTAGATCACGTAACAGACAAAACTCATAAAAACTAAACTAGCTGGCCAGAAATATTTTGTTGCAATCACAGGAGACCCGTCTCTCAGCTAACTTTCGTTCATATTCCATTTGACAGACCGTTACATCAAGTATAGTTTACTTTGGGCAAGCAAGGATGCTGAAAAGCGTCTCTGTTGATTTATTAATAGTGTTCGACCTAAGACTAATGTTACAAGGTTACTCCTAGAGGTCGTCTTTCACTTCATTACGAGCACCCTTTCATTACTGATCTTGACACGCGGCGTCTTTCATTCGAAGAAAATGTATCCTTTTCCGGAGAGAACAATCTAAGGCAAGAATAAAAGTTGATATTAGAAATTTTAACAGGAAGACACACTCGTATGAATAATCTGTTTAACGCAACCACAAATGTAGTGAAACCTAGAATCATTAAAGTGTAGAAAAAGTGCTCTAGAAAACCCTAAAAAAGAAGAAGAAAATGAAAATATATATTTTTTAGTTTCCTTTTCTTCTTATTGTGGTAAAGCTTAAAAACTCTAAAGTGTAGAAAAAGTAGTCATGGAAGCCCTAAGAAAAAAACCCAACAACATATAATTTGTCAATAAGGCCATTAACATTTGTCTACGTTTTTTACTAAGTTACAGATGTTTAGATATTTTTTTCAAACTGACCATTGTATTTTTCAATAAATTAAAGGGAAAATAACTTACATTTTGAAAACTACGAATCAATCAAATTGTTCCTCATTAGTTCAGGCAAATTATCTGTTTGACGTCTTACAGGTGAAAATCAATTTCAAATAGTGCCATGCACAAACAAACACTAGCAGCGTACTGACTTTAAAATTATCATTCTTTCTAAGTTTTACCCTTCCCATTTTCGGAATTTCTCTTAAATGTACCTGAGACGTAAAGAAACATGTACAACAAAACGATATAAGGAAATAAAGAGGGTGTAGAACATATGGACACGATCCTTCTATTAGTTTTACACAAAAGACCAAATTGAATTTTGAGATTAACCAACTAGTGTTCAACTAATCGTATATGTTTGAAGAGATAACACACGTCAGCAATCTATCATATACGTTTGAGGACTTCCTCCCGCGGATCATTCTTCCCCATGTTGTTTGCATTTGTTCAAGAGGTGCTTTTTATGCCACAGTTTACTAAAGTACCTCAAATTCTGAGTACTGTATTTTTCGGTGTATAAGACGCACTTTTTTACCCCAAAATTTGATGTCAAAATCTGCTT
>NW_013665614.1:1847179-1862562 GCF_000517525.1 Limulus polyphemus
CTTCCTAAATAAATAAAAAATAAATACAGTGAAAGCAATGAAGTATTTTGTTAGGTTTGAACCAAACTAAATAACTAGTAAACCTTTTTTTTATTTACGGTATTTTCTTATTTTGATGTTTTGAGTTCTTTTGTGTTTAGAACAATATATACTAATTTTTAAAGTATCAAATTGACTTTTTTGTTCAATAAAAATCTTTCAAATACGACTGTAGCTTTTATTTCCTCAAAAACTTTGTCTTCAAAATAAGGGTACGTCTTATATTCCGAAAAATACGGTATCTGATAGCCTTACCTTATAGAAGCCATATGAAATGACTTCTATGCATCATTGTATAACAAAAACTGTAAGAAAAAAATCAGCCGAAAAGTTCAAGTTACGGACGGAAGATAAAATAGAACAATACTTATTGATTCGATATTTTCTATATATTTCCTTCATGTGTTTTTTTTTTACATAAAATCAATAGCTGTTACAAATTTTTTATCGATAAACATGAGAAAACTGACGAAAATTTATTGTTAATTTTGTTACAACGTACCTGTTTTCCTTCTTTTGTTACTCACAGACTTTTCATGTTTGTATATATATATTCATGTACAAATATCGAAATATATTGAAATGTTTTACGCATATGTAATTTATGTTTTGCACTTTCAGAAGATGAAGAAATGAGTGTTTATTTCGGATCTTAAAGCTCAAAATATTTCACGATGGCATAACTCGGAACTTTTTATTACATAATAAACAGTTTGGGTTCACGAATTACAGTAAAAGTATGTATGTGTTGAGCACTAAAGTGAAGTAAAATGAAAATATATTTTCGATTTCGTCATATATATATGGCAAATGATATGACTCAGGAGAAACTTGTGTAAGATTATTGTTTACAGATGTATCTAAATTGCTGCTATTACTGAGATTTTTTTCAAGTCAAATTACATCTTTGTTAGGAGTATAAAAGTTGAAATAATAAATTTTTAACTGCTTGTTTAGTCCATTAAAAACCAAAGGCAGCAGTAAACGAGAAGAGATAGCATAAAGAAGGAAAAATAATCGAAGACTAGATACTGTTGCCCCAGCTGTTATCATGAACCAATCAAACCCCATGTAGAAGTCCATACATTCTAAGTTCGCTTCTAATTACCGTTGGGACAAACAGTAGCCCACCAGTCCCTATATTATTTTTACTCCATTCCCCAACCTCATTTAGTGTAGTATACCATCCTCAGACCACGTGGTACGCTATACTCTAGATTCCAGACCCAAATCTTCTCCAAGAGCATATAAATCAAACTGAGAGAGAAAGATTATTAAAAATTCAAGCGACAAACAAATTGCTTATCAATAATTTAAAGCTAGATTCTTTGGCCTTTATTGCTGATTCATAGAGTCTTAGAACATCTCATTGTATGATGGAGGGGTCGTCTTCAAAATACAAATTAATTAAAAAATCAGTATTCTGATTTTAGGCCTAAGAACGAAAAAAGAACAACACAATATTGCCTTTAAAAAAGTATATGCACCAAAACACGGAATATTATCCTTATTAATATAGATTTCTTAGTTATTCCATCAGAAAACACATTCTACATTCTATTTTTTCTGAGGTTGTTTTTAAAGAAGAGCATTTCCCTTCCTACTGATAAGGTTCGTTTTAAACAACATACAATAGAAAGATTGAGGCAAACAGAACAAAAAGTTTAAACTCAAACTGAGGAGAAGCTTTAAGGTGTTGTGCTAAATAATAACATTTGTAATAAAGCTTTGTGTTTTGTCGTTAGTATACTTTCTGATGTTTTTTGTTTATTTATTGTAATTTCACTTATAAGGTAAAATCAATAACTAATTCTATAATAATACATTAATTATATTTTTACTGTATATCTCTGACATTGCAACTAACGTTTTTATCATTTGTTCTTGAAGTCAAATATTATATACAAAGTATTAATTTGTTAATTGATATAAAGTGTATTCTATACCTTTAACTTAGCAAGCTAAAAGTGTTTTATACACGATCTGAAAACTAGACAACCCTTTAGCCATAAAATGGGTTGTTTAATAACACTGTACTGGAAATAATAATCAATTAATAATTATATATTTCGTTCTCTTAATTAATTTTCACTGTTGTCGATCTACGGAATCCGATGGAAGCTGATGTTATTTGGTGCTGTAGTTCTCACCCGCACATAGTATAAGCTAAGTTTCTGACTAGGATTTGATACGTTATACATTTCTTCTCGGATTTAACAAACAAGTACCAATGATTAAAGTAATACTGTATAGCTTTATCATACTTTGTAACTAAAATTTGAAGAAAAATGTAGGTGCTGATGTTTATCTGATGTCTTAATTTGTTCTTTCGGCCACTGTTACTAGAGGTATTAGAGGCTGGGCGTGTTCTCATGTTAAAAATGCCAAACTGCGGATCGAAAGGTCCAAGGTTCGAATCCGCGATAAACCATTGATCATGTTCCACACTTTCAGCTGTTCTCGCGTTATAAAAGTACCATCCTCTACCGCTAAGAGTAGCCATGTAGGTGATGAGTACTGTTGACTTGTTGTTCTTTCTTCTAGTCATCAGTTCAAAGTTAAAGATTGGCTATGCCTAAATTCTAGGCTTTCTAGCTTGACCATTTAACTCATGTGTCTCATAAGGTTTCGTCGAGTGGAAAATACTAATTACCTGCTAGTAATAACAGTTGATAATATAAATCAAAATAGCGTATTAACTGATGATTTAGAAATATTAATAAGAAATAGATTAGTAGTATTTGCTATGATGCTATATAGGTTGTTATATGATTAAGACGTTTTCGTTATAACTGTAAATTGGCCATCTGTACTGTAAGTTGGGATAATATGTACATAGGAAATGTTCAACGATATTATCAACTAATATCGTGATAAGACTATAAGTGGAAATTTTTATAATGGTTTAATAAGAGCATTCAATCATGATAAGACCTACAATCGTTTATCTTGTGAAAAAGACGCACGAATAACATCCTAATACATCTAAAACTAGCTTAGAAAATTTGACTAATATGTTATGTTCTCATTACGATAATTGGAGTATTGCTATATTACTGTTGCAGTAATATTGCCGATAATAGCACGGTCCAATTGACGGATCGTGGGTCGCATCCGACCCCACCACTGGGTTTATCCGACTCACGCGCACGTTAATCACATATTCAACAATCTAAGTTCATGTTATCTTCAAAGTTTAAACATTGAAAAACATTACCCACACACACTTTTTAAAAGTAAACTCCAATTAGATCACAAAAGTAACAACTCATGTCCCTCCAATATTTCCGCCCTTTACAATGTCTAAAGTCCAAGCCTCCATATAAAAGGTTTCATCATACTAACCTGTAGTGTTATACCATAAGCTCTCACAACGCATATTACTACTTGCCGTCAGATTTTTAAGATGTTTAGACTCTGTGAGCATTTTAATCACGTGATGATGGTAGATTTTAGGAGCGTATTTCTCACCTCGTGTGAGTAGCATTATTTTCACTTTTATCCAACCCACAAAAATAAAAATTCAGTATGATTATTTTTCTCAAATAGGTGTTTTAACAATTTATCTTATATTTATCTTTAACTATAAAATAGGCTGTACAATAACACAACACTTTTAGTTGTATTTGTTTGATAAATACGTCTAACAAGACAGCAGCCACAGAAGATATTTTGGTATAGTCATTATATCCTTATTACTGATAGTATCGTTATAACTTTCTCTCTACGAGAAAGTTGTATTATTCATTAGACAAGAGACCGATTGCTGGCTATAAATAGGGATTGGAACTGTTTTAATAACATTTACCAGAATAAGATTCTGAGAAGGTACATCTATCTGTATATGGAATGGGCACTAATCTGGACTAAAAATAAACTAATATGTTGTTCTGTTTATGGCTCGTTGTTGGTTTCTGATTATAGATAATCTGGCGAAAATATCGTTAACATTGAAGGTACACAACTGAGGAAATAATGCATTCTAATGTTTATAAGTAGGAACATAAGAAAAGTATATTTAGTTAGCTATATTCATCACCGGTTAAAGCTGCATCTCTGGACTTTTATTTAAAGGTTGATGTTTAGTTTTGTTCTAAGTGCAATATTCAGTGCACACAGCTCAACATCTTTCTTTAGAAACACCGAGTAACTGAGATTCAATTCACGATAAATGGAATGCTCCTAATTCTTGCTAAGAAGAAGTAATATGGCAATCGGTTCTGACTAAGATAATTTAATGCTATGTATGTGTTATAAACACTTCTGATGACAGATTAATGACTAGTGGCTTTTAACAATATAGTTAGGAAGTAACTAATGTTTGACTTTAATAAGAATAAAAATTGTTTTGGAAAAATATAGTGTATATACTAATAGTTTGTGACTACATATAGTAGACTCTGCAATCGTTTCTAACAACAGATGATATAACAGTCAGTTTCTGACTGCAGATAACATAGTCATTTGTGACAATAAATGAGATAATAGTGGTTTCTGAACATCATGAATGTAGCTAGTATAAGTAGCAGTAATACAGAGGTTGAGTACGTTATATTAAAACTATTTTGGAGCCACACCACGTTGTTACAGTTTATGCGTATCTGGCGACCGTGCTACTGAAATACGTCTGCAGCGTAATTTCAATTTTAAAAGGCCCAGTCGTAAAGCTATGATGTCCAGAGCACACCATTCTTCCCTGCATGCTTTCCACAACTCATCTAGTGTACAAGGAAAACGTTCCTCAACACCCGTTTCAATAATCCAACCGCTTAGAAATCCACACCAACGACTTGATTGGTGTGTTTTCTTATGAATTCTAAAACCTTAAGAGTGAAATTAAAGAGGAATGCGTAACAATACGTGAACCACACTATTTGTGTCATAGCCAGTGCAGACAAGTTTTCTAAAAGTATGGGGTGGTTGTTATTCTCACTGTGCAATCGGATACAAGACTCGGGCGGATTAGTTAGCTTACATCCGCTTCTAGCTGAAATTCACATGTGCTCATGTGCGCGTATTTCTTGGTGACTTGTAGTTTTACCAATATAAGTAGCTTTACAGCTACCACAAGTGCATTTATATACGAACCTCTCTTGGGAGAGGAATGGGTAGAGTGTCTTTGGTTTTAAACATATTGTTATTCCAAATGTTGACGTAAATACTAAACGTAGCTTAAATTGTGGGTAATACATCTTGATTACTTTTTGAATTTGATATTTGAGTTAAAAAAATTGTTTGCCAATGAAAGGAGTAATAAGAAGGAGTGAATATTTTGAGACAGTGTGTGTGACTTATTTGGTGTGTTCTATTTTATTTATTAAACATTTTCTTGTGATAGTTTGTTTGTTTGTTTGGAATTAAGCACAAAGCTATACAATGGGCTATCTGTGTTCTGCCCACCACGGGTATCGAAACCCAGATTTTATCGTTATAAGTCCGCAGACATACCGCTGTGCCACTGGGGGGCTTTTGTGGTAGAGTGAAAAAAAATAGAGGATAACCATTGCTTTGTAATATGTTATGAATTTGTGAAATTTCTGAGTGAAGACAGAAGTAGTTAGAACATATACGCTCTGTTTAGAAGATTTAAAACAAGGTTATGTTTGAAGGAGTCTGATATGAAACTGTCAAAACGAGTATATAATCCAGTAAATGTTTTCTTACAGTAAATAGATGTGGCAAAGAGATTGTTTATTTTGTTTACTTGGACGTCTTAAAAAAGCTAAGTTATTGTTTTCTTCCATCTCACATGTAAAGTTTATCCATGGATGTTGTGAGTTTAGGTATTCTAAAAACTTCTTGACGTGATCAGTGTTATTAAAACGTAGAAAAATTTCACCAACCTACCTTCTATATAATACTGGTTTGTAATAAAGGGGAAAATTATCCAGTCACCGACGTTCTTAATAACATAGAAAAATATTTGAAAGGGTCGGACCTAGAGGTGATCTCATCGCCACTCCGTCTATCTGGTTACAAAGGTACCATTGTAAACGAAGTGATAGCCTTTGAGGGCCAATTTAAGAAGCTGTTCGAATTTTTGTTGGTTAAAGTTAGAGCAGAGAGCATTTTTGGTAGGGAATAACTGTTTACTAATTATTTTAATTGTTTTCTCAAGTGGGATGTTAATGAATAAAGACTGAATATCAAAGCTGGCCATAACGAATTGGTCTACATTAGGAAATTTAGATATCTATTGATCAAAGGAAAAAAAAATGAACAGTAAATTCGTTCTTAGTTAGTGAGCTCAATGCAGGTACAAGATATTTAGCAAATTTGTAGGAATGGGAACCAAGAATAGGTAGAATAGGTCTGAGAGGTAAAATATTTTTATATTTACAGTAAGCCATATATAAAACCAGGGCAATGGACCTGCAGGATAAAGTTCTGCAAAAGTGGTGTCAGAGATGAGTTTACAATTTTTAAAATATCTTAAAGTCTGTTGAAGCTTTTCTTCACGCTTGAGAGAAAGCTTAAGCCAGTCATTATCGAGGGGGGTTATATATTTTTTTGTTCTGTCATTTAAAATGATCTTCCTTTATAGAGACATAATCAGATCTGTTTAAAATGAAGAAACCTGCACCTTCATCTGGCCGGATAACAACAACGTTTCGCTGACAAGTTCTTTTAAGGCAGAATACTCAACCTGTGTAATAGAAGAAGGGTTTTTATGAGACCGTATTTATAAAAGGAGGACAATGTCTCATTTTTACATTTAGTTTTGATAAGGCATTCTATATTTGGGATGTTGTCTTTGTTAAAACTAGGAAAGGACTTAAGCGTTCTGTAGATACATTTAAATGAAAAAAAAGTAACTTCAGCAACTTAGTTTTAGGGTAGGTATTAAAACTTTTGATAGAGCATTTTAACATTATTCACTTAAGGTAAGATCACTAAAATTGAAAATAACATTATCAGGACTTATGTTACTTATGTTCAGATTTTCAGTCAGATTGGTGAGATGATGAAAGTCGATCCACGAAATTTTCTTCTTAAGTTCAAGACTGGCTGCAGTATGTTGGTTAGTTGGCTGTTTTTTTTCTGCGATATTTAGTTTTTAATTCTTTTACCAATAGCCTTCTTTGACGGCAACAATAAGTAGAAGAGCCTTGGAGATTTCGGTTAGGTTATACTACTAATAATTTTCTATATAAAAAAAAATACTGGTCAAAACCTTCGACACTTTTAACTGAGTTTAAAAGTCGTAAATTGTTAAATGATCCCAGAAATTCTGGAGAGAAGTTTCAACTGTTTAAAAAATTATCATTACTTGTTATTCCTAAAAAATGGAGATAACATTGGCCAGAAATGGTTGTCCTGCGCCTTGGTAAAAGTTTCATAAAAAACAGAAACATGTACAACTTATTACATTGTTGGACAGGTCGATAACTTACATAAGTTTGAACATGATCCCTTAAACTATTGTTTTAACTGTATTGAAAATGCGTAAAAAGGAAAACAAATCCTTCGGGATTATGTTCATTAATTAACAACTGTGTACAATATAAAACAAATCTTTAGTTCATTGGATTTATAAAGACACTTATTAGGTGATATGCATTAAGTACTAATTTTCAATTTCGGAATTTTCGATTACTTGCTTCTGAATTATAAAAGGGTTTTTATGCCTTATTTGAAATATTTTTTCAAAGATAGAATTTCAAAAAAAATTAAAAGTGTCACATTTTTTAGTTTTAGATCAAAATCATTTTAGTAAAGCTTTGAAAATACCTTTATTGGAGAAAACAACTCAGGCTACATTGAATCTGTTAAAAAATATCCCAACAATGAATTTTTAAACATGAAATGCTAGTGAGGCCTATTATTCTATACTTTTATTGCCAAAGAGTCGGGCGTGGTATAACAGTTAGCGTACTTGGATTTCGAATACGCACTTTGAAACCATGGGAGCGCTATAGGAGTGATTATTAAATCATAAAAGAGTAGGGAGTGTTAGCTGTGGTTGCTTTTGACGAATTTTCTTCTTTCTAATCTGTTAGTTCAGAATTAGAGACAGTTTTACGTTGGTTTGTGTGAATTCGGAAACAAACAAATTTATCAGAAACGTTCTCTAATAAGTAAGTGTAAAAAAGTACAGACAGTTTAGAGCAAATACTCAATGGTTTGAGTTTTCCCTTCTTTAAGTTTCTGAAGAACAAATACCAAATTTTGAAAATACTGATTTAAACTTATATGTATTAGTAGTTTCAATCACTTAGTAGTTTTTAATATTTTTGCTTAATTAGTGTTTAACTGGAATTATTATTTTATAAAACTTATAGCACATACTCCCTAAAAATAATCTATAAAACTTTAAAATATGCTTTAGACCAAAGCTATATTGTGCTACCTGCCGTGTCCATCGCGAGGAATCGAACCCTGGATTTTACCGTTGTAAGTGTATAAACTTACCGCTGTCCTACTGGGAGACGTGAAACGTTGAGTAAGGTTTGTTGTGCTTGATTTTAAAAGTGTTTTTATAAGAAAGGGGAGGTTGAAAAATAAGGAAATTTATAATACGTGATGTGTAGTTTAAAAGCTCCACCAGTTATACGTTCCATGTGTGTCCCTTAAAATATTACTAACTTTTGGTGACGATAGTATTTTCAATCATCGTAATATTAATTAATTTAAATCTGCCATTTAAACAAAAATTAAATGATGCTTAAAATAAATAATTCAACAGACGTTTGTAAACTTAAAAATGTAATAAGTAAACGTTGTTTGTTATTAAGCACAAAGCTACACAAAGGGTTATCTGTGCTCTGCCCACCACTGGTATTGAAACCCGGTTTCTATCAGTATAAGTCCGTAGACATACCGCTGTGCCTCTGGGGGCAGATAAGTAAATAAAGAACTCTCTCTGCCTATATTTTACCTTTACGTGTAATTATCTACGCAATTTATAAATGCTAAAGACAGGTTGATTCTTAGTTTAGAAACCTGAACGGAAATCTATTATTTAAACAATCTTTTAAGAAATTGGCAACTATGAGTAAAAATATATTTACGTTAACAGTAGATTATCAGTTAAAGGTCTTCGTAAAATAACTTTGGGATAGGCAAAGACGCTAATAATTAATGGATGTGATAATACCTAATAGTAATACAGTAATACTGGTAATGATTTTAACGACACCATCCTTTACTAGCCCATTACTGGTTTTCTGTAAGAAGGCTGCATAAAGATGTTGCTTTTCAACTACATTTCATCTATTGTACGCCGCTGCTGACGAGGCCTTTCGCTCAATATCAGAACTCATACGGTCGGTTGGGTTACAGCGTACAAAGTATTAGTTGAAACGCTATTTATTTCAGGAGCTTACGACATCAACCCTAATGATGTTTAGCACCAAGTAAGGCGTCATGCACAGTTAACATGATATGGATAGTCTGTGTACTACCATATAAAATTATATATGTGTTTGTGAGATAGAGAGTAATACACAATACCAAATATCTTATGTTCACACAACAATCAAATGTCTCAAAAATACCATAGGTAATTAAAACGAATCACAGCGACCTCTGTATGTTTTCATAGTGTATAAATAGACTCTTGAAAAGCAAGAGTTCCATCCTCTCTGTATTTATGTGATCTCATTTAACGTAAAAGACAATGTCCCGATCTCTTAATATGGATTTTGTAATTAACTTGTAAAGACAAACTGTACTTGGTCGATAATGCTGACATGAATCTGCAATTGTTTCTAAACTACGGTTTTGATAGAGTACATAGGAAATTTGCTGAGTCATCCATTGACGATAGAAAATCAGTTCGATACCGGTGCTACACCTTAATTAAGGAAAACCTTCTAGAAAAAATTACATAGACAGATTTCAAATATGTTTTGGTTGAATTTGATGTTGTGTTACATGCCCGCTGCATAAAAGCACAGGCATTATGAAGGGTAGTACTAAAGCAATTATCTTGGGCATGCCACAGCTACTAATGTTTATTTAACTTTT
Organism: Limulus polyphemus; assembly: GCF_000517525.1. Taxonomy (NCBI): domain Eukaryota; kingdom Metazoa; phylum Arthropoda; class Merostomata; order Xiphosura; family Limulidae; genus Limulus; species Limulus polyphemus. The sequence continues at coordinate 1,857,188 of NW_013665614.1, forward strand.
TTTTTTCCACACAATTCTGAAAAGATCCATGAAGGGCTTGAATAAGTTTCTGAACTTTGCGCTGCGTTAGAAGATTCCCGGAAAAAAAACAAATCACTGATTTCTTGAAGATCAAAGGCACTGAAAAGAAAATGACTACAAACAAAGTTTAAAGACCTAAATTTTCTAATAAATAACCAGGTGCAATAATCACATTAAACATATTTGTGTTTATTGCCGTCTTAAAATTTGATAACCAAATAATTTACGTATTATGTATATATATATATTATATGCTGTTGGCGAGGATAGTTCTTCATATAAATGAAAGGATGTCGGATAATTTTTGAAAGACGGTATTCCTCTCTTAAATTAGTTGTTTATATCAACAGCACAAAATATTCGCATTACGTCCGTTCTCTACGGAATTTATCAGACTGTACTGTAATATGGTTATCATATCAGACGTGGTTTTCACAATTTATGAATTAACCAGAGATGAAGATAGTTTTTCTTAGTTGCACTACTGTTATCTATAAACATTACTTACATTTTTGCAAAGATCCATGAAGGGCTTAAATAAGTTTCTAAACTTTGCGCTGAGTTTGAAGGTTCTCGGGAAAAACAAATCACTGATATCTTGAAGATCAAAGGCGCTGAAAAAACAAAAAGAGTACAAACGAAGTTTAAATCTTAAAAATAATTTCAGAACTGAAGATAATATAGTTTATTGTTCAAAACAGTTTCTATAACACTAAAAAGAAATGATAAAAAAATATGCTGAACAATTTAAACTCCTCCTTTCTTTTAGCTAAACAGAATTCGCTATATAAACTTGAAATTTTCCATAAAAATACACCACATCTATATAATTATTTTTGAATACCATACTTACTGCCAAATCTAAGTAATGGTTTCATACTATCTTCTAGTTTTTTCTATTGCTATTTGTTTTTCTTCAGTGTAAGCTACTCACTTTCTTTAGCCAGTGTTTTCTGACAATATAGTTTAGCACTGATGTGCTTAAGTACCTTTCTTCCTGCTTTTATGCCCCAAAAGTGCCCCTTTTTTTCCTTCATCATAAACATGTTTAGCAACTACAAAACCTGATTCCACATATTGCTTGTTGTGAGTTATTAGAAAAAAATCAAATCAAATATTACAGCGTTAAAGCGAATCGTACACAGGGACTTGTAAGTCTTTATAGTAAAAAGGATAACTTTGATATGCTATCAAGTGTTACTACAAAATAATTTACTTTTTAATGTTAGAATATAAAAATGTTTAGAAGACCAGTTGAATAGGAATAAAAGATGGTCTGTTTTGTTCTATGGCTTGTACCTTATGTGTACCAGTAAAAATCCACAGTCCCCATAGTCTCCTCTATATCCACTCTACCAATAAAAAACACTTACTTTAGGATATTGAAAAGTGCTCATTTTTTCAACAAGCTCTTGTTCTTTCAATGTCTTCTGCACATGACTAAGTTTCAGTAAACATAAATTCCTACTGTTTTGTATATATATACAACTAATAAATGAACATATTTACAAAACAATCAACATAAGGAGTTAGTTATCATTGTGAATTGTATACCATTTCCCATATTGCATATAATTTTGTTTTTGTTTTCAAAGTTGTTGATTTTCACTATGAGTTTGTGAATGAAAAATAAATGTGTAGCTAACATATGAGGATAAATTAAAATATAAGCGATATATAAATAAAAAGCAGCACAATAGCTCAAGAAACTTAGAAAAGTTGATGGTAAATAATTCAGACTGAAACAAAACCAAAACCTTGGATTAACGAGATTCCCACTGTCCCTATCTACTATCTAGCGAAACCACAGCTAAGGGAACGGGCTTTGAAAAATCAGAGAATGGGCTTGAGAAAAATCACAACTCCACAACCAATGGCGTCTGTAGGCTTATGAAGGCTCTGGGGCAAGAATAGTTTTTCCACACTCACAGCCTAACCCTATTAATGTTACTTAAGTAAAATAATTTGTTAAATTATAACATAAATAAAGTGAATCCAAGTATCCGATCGTTTCTGTAATATTACGGTAGGGGGTGCGTGTGTGTAGGGAGAGGGGGATGTGTGCGGTATCTATTTGTTGATTCGTTAGAAGCCTCAAAGATTGTCAAGCTTCTTGCAAATGTGTATCAAGTGGGTTCCTGGGACCCCTAAAAGTATTAATTTTGTGTACCTTACAAGTGGACATATACGAGTTCCTCGGCACAAAAACAATTAATTTTATATAACTTACAAAATCTTTCAAACCTTCGGTCAAATGAGCTCCTGGAACAGCTGGCACACTATGTGTTTGTCCACGTTAAGCCAAAAAAACGTATTACATATTACATAATTAAAACAAATTCAAGTAGGTAATGAGAAACAAGTTAAAAAGAATAAGGCATACGGCTGCCCTTTATTTCTTACATATATATATTTTACCAAGAAGGTACACACAAGAAAATTGTTTTCAGTATGAGAAACGTAAATAGGTTTATAATATTTGTTTCAAGTTAATACCAGAATAGTGAAGAATATGATTTACTTAAGCGTATTTACAGCCTTTGAGTCAGAAAACAAAATGAAATCATGCTCTCTAAAAAACCTCAGATCACTTACATATTAAATGGGAGTCGCTATTAAAACTTGTTTATAACATCTTTTCCCAAAGTCGTATCAGATCAATTCCTACTTCGCAGCCAGGTTTATTTATGAAATGTTCGTCACGCTCACGCTTGGGATAAGTAGAAGGAACTTTCTATAAGGGAAAAATGGTGTGCTGTCTATTAGCAAAAATGTTGAGATAGCATCGGTCTGGTGGCGTTAAGGGTATTCAGTTCATCTATTAACATAGCAGGGTTAGAATGAACGAATGGTGTTTCCAACAGACTTGTTCCAGACAATCTCTTGGCGCCTTGGCTTTTCTGTCTTTCATTTTTTCTCTTTTCTCTCACATAGAGAAATTCTATCTCACCCCAAAATTATTCTGTTGTTTAAATCAGAGTGACAATCTTAAAATTAACCAAATTACTGTTATGTTAATATGCGTTTCATAAGACATGAGTACTGAATCCATTGTTACTAATATTGTTACTATTTTGCGTAACTTAATTAAATAGGAAAAATTAAATTACTTTGTTCAGTAACTTCAGAGCATTATATTGCAGAGTTTAAATCACCTATTTAAAATAATACAATTCGAAAGACCCACAAACTTCACATCCCTTGAGGTTCATGATCTAGAGTTTTCATTTTCAATCTGCAACTAAACATTTTCCTTTGTTCTATATTGCAGTGCATCTTCTGTTAAAAAAAGTTTTAAATTGAACTGACAAACCTTATTGAAAAATTAAAAAACTTTTACAGTACATATAAGTACATGTTTGCTTTAAAAGTTAACTATAATAAATATTATTTATAATAAATAAATACATTAATAATTATACATGAATAAATATTGAACATACAATATTTTAAGTAAACGTGAACAATATTTAATATATAATAATTTATATTTTAAATATTCGTATTTTTTCATTTTAAATTCATATACATACTATAGATAGATTTTTTTTAGGTTCACCAATAACAATTGTCCATTTCTTCAATGCTATTTTAATATACATATATAGTTTTGTCAACAGTAATCTTATTCTATTTGGAATATTATTATTATAAAGTTTGGTGCCTCATACAAACAACTTTTTCTAAACATATATTTTTTTTACTTTAGAAATTTGTAAATTATCAAGCTTTTGTTTCGTATGTCCATTTTATTTTTAACCAATTCCTTATTTCTTTACTAAATGTATTTAATGTTTTGCTATTGTAATGTATTCACAACTTAAATCGTCCACCTGCTTGGACTGCTGTAATTTTACGGACTTACAACACTAAAACCCGGGGTTCGATTCCACGCGGTGGACATAGCAGATAGCTCAATGTGACTTTCCTCTGAAAGAAACAAAGATTTTAAAATATAACTTTGTATCATAACATTGTGATAATAATAACAAACACCTTAAAATTTTTGTGACTGTATTATAATTCTTAATTTTTTAAAGTAAATATCCCTCTAACAGGCTAAACCGTAATGTAGGATAGATATTTTACTTTCATTAAGAGATAGAAATTCTTAAAAATAATAAAATATTTGTGCAATGCTTTTTCATTATTTTAAATCCTTCTTTCAAATTAAATCTATAATCTATTGTTATTCAAATATATTTATCATATTCTTTTTTCTGTAAATAGAATTAATGTTTGTAATACTTTTACTATCTAAAAACTTACATCTATAGTTACTATAATATATTGGATTGCAGTTAATTACTTGCTTTAATTATGCTAAATAAAATTCCATATAAGTTATTTTTTTAACCTTTAAACATAACATATTTTCATTAAACTACTTCTTTTTATATTTTAAATAATTTTGGTTTATGATACGTTATTATCACAATTTCCATCATATATTAATACTGAATCATTCTCAAAACTGGTTATTTCGTTATTAAACTTAATTTCACAGAAATAATTTATATAAGATAAAAATAACAATGGACGCAAAACGAGTCGCTGGAGTACTCCAAATTAATTTCTGTTTAACTGCTTATGATTGTATTAATCTTATCTACTTGTTTTATATTCAATATATATACAATTTAAACCAATACCTCTTATTCAATTTTTGTACTTAATTTTTAAGTACAAATTTATTGTGAAATTATATCAAAAGCTTTTAATAATTATAAATAAACAGTATATTTTAAGTTTTTATTACTAATAAAATTATTTCATTTATGAATCACTTCATGTAGAGCATCACTTGCATTCATATTTTTTTCTGTAACCATAATGAGGATTTGAGAAAACAATTATTCAATCTACAATTTGTATAAGTCTATCTTTAACTACTTTGTCCAAGATCTCTTGGTCTGTAATTATATAAATCACTGTCACTACCTTCTTTAAATTTTGGTATAATGTTAGCATATTTAAAAATAATTCTGGAAAAATTTAAACTAAATATTCTATTATCACTGTGAATTTATCAATATTATGTTCAAAGGTTTCAGCTGTTATTTCATCCTTCTACTTTTCTAGTTCTTAGAGAATTTATAATTTTCATAATTTCATATTTATTGGTTAGTGTTAAGTACATTGTATTTACAGTTATATATATATATATTTATTTATTTTGTATTTCATCTAATTGTTTAGATTTAATCAGTTACAACAAAGTTTGCTTATAATTTTCTTGCACTATTTATGAAATTAGCGTTGAATAGCTTGCATAAAATTAGGGGCGTGTTCAATAAACTGAATATTCGAATTATCTACTGAATACTTTCAATAGTTCGTTGAATTTTGTTGAC
>NW_013665614.1:1862709-1864898 GCF_000517525.1 Limulus polyphemus
AAATAGCTTGCATAAAATTAGGGGCGTGTTCAATAAACTGAATATTCGAATTATCTACTGAAATACTTTCAAATGTTCGTGAATTTTGTGACTTTCTTCCTTTGGTATCATTACTTATTTTCTGCTATTTAATATTAGTTTTACTATCACGTATATTTTTCTTATAATAGATTATTTTGTTTGTTTTATATGACTATTTACATAATTTTTATAATTTTTAACTTGAAAGAATTCAATGTGGTCGGTGTTATATTTTCTATACATTTTATTTCTATGCTGAATAGACTTTAGTAATCCATTTACCATCCATAACTTCGGATATTTCATCAATTTATTTTTAAGTATTTTATAGATGATTTAGTTATGTCATCTAATATTGTAACAAAACTTTTATATTCTTAATTCTTGACAAATACTACTAAAATCAGCTTGTTTTATTAACGTATTGATTTTCTTATAATTTATTTTGTATTTCACTGTTGTTTATATTACATACAAGTGTTTTTAGGTTAATTATTAAAGCTGTAATAAAATAATCTATAATCCTCGTTTATATCATGGCTGTTTGTATTAATTCACATTTTTCTGCTATAATTAAAATATGATCAAGACATGGATTTGAATATTTGACTGTTATTTATCAATACGCAAGAATAAAACCCTAAAGCAGTTAACATATTTATGTATTCTTTCAAAATATTAGCTTCAGAATTTATATTTATGATTCCTTTAGTATACACATTTTGAATTTTATTTTAAAATATTTTTTTTGAATTGTGTGATATAAGTTTCTATACGATATTCATGTGACCTACGAATTCCTACAATATTGAATTTATGATTTTGTATATAAGCTGTTTATTACTTCTTCAGCTACAATATACTTTACGATTACTTCTTGTATACTTATTTCATTACGTACAAAGATTATTGTATATCCAAATTTATCACGGTCTCTAACTTTATAATTGTAACTAAATTTAGCTTTGTAAATCCGTAAACTTACTGCTTTCCCACTGGTGGACTAATATTTTTATCTGTTAAAGTTTGAGCTCTCATTTTTTGCCCAGATTCTTGTAAGGGATATAATGCGCATTACCTGTAAAACTAATAGTAAATATGCAGGCTATGAGTATTCATTTGTAACAAGAAGCTTCTAAAAAGTTATTTTTCACTCTTTCTACAAAATAAAGATAAGTAACAAAAACTTTAAATGCCTTTCATCCTTATTTGATTTGAATGTTTGAAGATCGAGGTTTTGTGGTAGACATAGTTCTACTAGCAAGCCCGTGGGCCTATGGCTAATATCTACAGGACCACTATCATGAAAATTTAATGCTTGAACTACTATTTTGCACTTTTTCAGTTTATTAATGCTAATTTAATTTGTCAAAACAAGGTACGAGGCCCGACATGGCCAGGTGGTTAGGGCGCTCGACTCACAATCTGAGGGTCGCGGGTTCGAATCCCCGTCTCACTAAACATGCTCGCCCTTTCAGCTGTGGGGGCGTTATAATGTGCGGTTAATCCCACTATACATAGGTAAAAGAGCAGCCCAAGAGTTGGCGGTGGGTAGTGATGACTAGCTGCTTTCCCTCCAATCTTACACTGCTAAGTTAGGCACGGCTAGCGCAGATAGCCCTCGTGTAGCTTTCCGCGAAATTCATAACAAACCGAACCAAGTTACGAACGTTAATTAGTTGGCCAAGTTTGGGGTCCGCTTTCGGGGAATCCCCATAAAAGTGTTTTTGCAAAATCCCCGGATTCCCTAAGTAGTTAGGTGAAAAGTTTTTACTTTGTGCAAACGTTGGGGCCAAGATGATTTATTTGGTACCATTTAGAAGTTGGTGAGTCCATCAGTTTAAGAGATAGGGTTTTCGGTAAGTCCCTGTGTTCACGAAGGGATATGATGAAAAGTTTTATCTTTTTTGTAAACCTCGGGACCTAGACAATTGGTTTGATACCATTTAGAAGTCGGAGCCACCAGCGGTTTAGGATTTACGTGACACACAGACACTGAATCTTATTATATAGATTATACTCCATGCCCCACCTTTTATGTACAGAATGTAATTATTGCGTCTACTATTTGGATACATATATACATATACACTCATATATACACAGCGTGGTCGCAAGTAAATAAACACCACCTTTTCAGAAAAAATGAAAATTTTCAGTCATATTCA
>NW_013665614.1:1865680-1868783 GCF_000517525.1 Limulus polyphemus
CATTTTGTAGCACAAGATAATTAGTGTGCGGACCATTTTCATTTATCTCTTCTTTATCTACAATACTAGTAATTAATTTCTTTGAATCAACCGAATAAATTGAATTCTTGAACAGAAACGAGCATAAACGGTTGAGTTCATTGTATTAAAACGACTTTTATTATGCGAATCAAAAAGTCACGTGACACTCACAACCAATATAAAATCGCAGTAAAACAAATGTATATGAACTACATTTGATATTATTTGGCGTTGTATAGGTTGTGTGCTGCCACAGAAAATTGATTGTTTTGGTAAAGGTATTTAACAGACCTTTCAGATGCAAAATATTCATTCACTCAGATCATAAAGATATGTTCAGATCAGGGATTTAGAATTTCTAAGAGGGGATCATCCTCTGTAGAAACAGGGGTTCTGATACATGTCATACTCCAGTTTTGGAGTTTTTTTTTCTCGATAATGAGAGGTGAACCATAGAAGCTCAGTACCATAGTCCAGCACGCTAACTACTGGTAACAAAAATGATTTATTAAATTTTTCGATTACAGGACTACGGTTAGTCCACATCCAAGACTTATATAGCTTATGGAACTGGACTGTTCCCCGGTGGGACAGCGGTAAGTTTACAGGCTTACTATGCAAAATTCTAGGGTTCGATTTCCCGTGGTGGACACAGCAGGTAGCCTAACGTGGCTTTGCTCCAAACAATACAAAACTAGACTAGAGGATATATTATTAAAACTGCTTTCCGGTTATAGTGTCTCTATACCTTTTTAAGTTATCAAAAAGTTTGTAAACCCAGTTGAATGAAAGAAAGCTGCTCTAGATATTTTAACACTACAAATTTAATCATATTGATTAAGTTGTTTTTTGCTTATTTAAGCTTTACCACCATTATCAACATAAATATAATATTACGTAAGATCGTTTTTGCTCATGGGTTTATATATATACGTATACGAATAATAGTGTCATTTGTTTCCAGAACGGTTTCTCAAAAACAGCAGATATAGGATTGTCGTGAAACGTTCATACGTGTTTGGCATACGAAGGAAAGTGGATTGACTGGGACTCTACGACAGCAACCGCCTAAAAAAAAAACAGCTGAAGTCTATATTATCATTTGAATGATTATTTAGAGACATTTTTGCTATAAATACTATGTATAAAAACTTTTTTTTTCAATTTTGTAAATACAAGTTATGAAAAATAGTTTACTACATTAGGTTAAAAATGTTGAACATACGAGTTATGAAAACAAACATTTTACTGCATACATTAGTCTTGAGAGTAGAGTCGAGCCGCAGTTACTGTATTCTGTGTACGTTATAACTTCTTTTTTTTTTTTTTTAGATCTTCACTGCAGAAAAAAATAAGCATTAATATAACTATTGTAGTTACTTTAAATCAGTCAACTTCTTAAACATTTAGGTGAAACGACATTCCGTAAGGCTATATGATGTGCTTAACCACTTATTATTGTATAATTTATTTTTTAAAATGTTTTTGTGTTAGAAAATGTATCTTGTTTTAAGGTTTGTTTGCAGTTAAACACAAATCTACACAATAAGCTATATGTGCTTTACCCATCACGGGTATCGAAACGAGTTTCTAGCGGTATATGTCCATAGATTTTATTTGTTTGTTTTTAATTTCGCGTAAAGTTACACGAGGGCTATCTGCGCTAGCCGTCCCTCATTTAGCAGTGTAAGACTAGAGGGAAAGCAGCTATTCATCACCCCCCACCGCCAACTCTTGGACTACTCCTTTACCAACGAATATCCACAGACATTCCGTTGTGCCACTGTGTGGCTTCTTATAACGCACCCATGATCCCAGATTGCGGAGCGCGATTTTTTTTGTGAGTGACGGGCAATGTTCCCTCTAACTTTTTCAATTAATGTGCAGAATGAATTTTTTCATGTGCACCAGTATCAAGGCAATGTTCGGATGTGCGCTACAATTTATTTTTTTTAATGGTCGTGGGTATTTGTAGACCATCGGCCCTATTGGATCTTTAGGCCGCTTTGCATTGCTACCAGTTGATTGTTTGGGCATTAGACCTATCGACTACCAGGGTCATTAAGGCCGTCAACGTGATGAGACTCCTGACCATTGCTGATGATGTGCACGGCTGGTTCCTTAGAGGAAACATTGGTAACGGGGCGTGAACCACAAATCTTCGAATCAACAGTCCGGCACGCTAGCCACTAAGTCATAAGTCATACTCCTTGTTCCAAGGGCAAAAATATTCATTAATGATTTCTACTTAGTATTGTAAATCCGAAGGATTGCAAAGTTTACATCACGTTAGAGCTCAAAAATAAAACTGTACTCTTTTAGATATTTGATCCTGAAAAGTTTGACGCTTGACTGTGTTATTATAATGTGTATATATATTCTGACAATGTTTTTCATGGAGAATTTAGTGCTGAAAAGTTCAATTGTATCTTTGCCTCATTACTAAACTTAACACATGCAGAAGGAGCATTCTAGTCCTGAACCTTTAAGTAAAGCCTTGGTTCTTGTCCGATGAGAATGTAGTCAGGAAATCTGAGGGAAGATTGGAATGGACCTGTCGACTAGCAAACATGTGAAAAATATTTGTAACCAGTGAAGCGCGAAACATCACATGTCCTAGTAGATGATTCTCTTTTACCGGCTTGATGTCCGAACGTAGATGTTGTTGCTTAATGAGCGAGAACGGCACGCAGAAATTAGTTTCTGATGAAGACTGATGATCGCAAGAAATGCAAACTGAAGTTTATAACAGACGAGTCCGAAAACGCTGACGAGTATGATGCTTGCTCACCACTATGGGTTGTCGTCTACTGATGGTAGATAACGTGACAGGTAACAAAAGAATAACAATAAAAAATACTCTTATGTTGCAAACATTCTATGAAGCCTCTTTGATTTCCTAACAAAGATCCTGATGTGCTCAATGACTCCAAGGTTTAACTGGAAGAGTTGTAGTTTTATGTCATGTTATGAAACGTATGGATTTCTCGTATTATCTAACGTGGCAACCAAAGTAAAATGTTACTTAAAATTCTTGTTTCTCTAAGATAATTTGTCCTTATTGATTTACGGAACATTCTTC
>NW_013665614.1:1869754-1902183 GCF_000517525.1 Limulus polyphemus
ATTAATGTTTTAAATGTTATAAGAAGGCATGTAACTTACCTTTCGATGGACGTTCCAAGTGAAATGGACAGATATTATTTATTACACAAGGTTTGTTTGTTTGAACTTAAGCACAAAGCTACACAATGGGCTATCTGTGCTTTGCCCACCACGGGTATCGAAACCCAGTTTCTAGCGCTGTGCCACTGGGGACTATTACATAAGGACAGACATAAATATGTACAAAAAACGAGATATTTAATGAGAATGGAGAATATTGTTACATTATGATATTAGAATAGGCAGTTTTATCAGACCATTAAAAATATTCAAAAAACACCAATATTATTTATTTATTTTAACCATGTAATAATTAATAATTTATGTTATGTGCAATACCACGCAAGTAATCATCCACATTATTTGTTGGTTGAAACGCATTGACAAGTCCTTTTAATCTTTCTCTGCACAGTCACGATATTTATCGCTTGACCTGCATTGTGACCTTAGCTCCATGTTTCTGCACTTACGAGAATTAAAATGAAACGAACATTATACAGCCAGTGTGATATGTGAAAAATTGTAGTTATGATTATGTAGTGAACATGTAATGCTTGTGAATGTATGTTTCGAAGAATTGTTATTGCTAATTATACAGTGGACACGTAGTGCTTGTGAATGTATGTTTCGAAGAAGTTACTGCATACGGTCGTTATTTGCTCATTTCATTCACACACCGTATTGATACGACTGAAAATGTAATTAATTACATAAGTTATAGATTATGTAATATTACATTGTTTATCAAAATCCCAAAATTATAACGTAACGTGTATATGAAGATGTTCTTCAATATATTATCAAAGTTTATTAGTAGAACAAACAAATATGTAGAAGTACAAATGTCTGAATCTTTTTCCGATTACACACTAGTTTTTCTTCTTCTTATAAACATTGGAGAAATAATCTTGTCGTTTATGGTCAGTGTTTTTAACGTTGATATGTTTTGTCATAAACACAATTCGAAATAATGTTATAAAAGCATGATCATTTCCCGAAGATGAAAGTTGTTTCTGTTCGACAGCTACGTCAAGTGATCTGCTTCAGTCAGCATTTCGTATACGTAAATTTAAAAAAAAAAAAAAAAAAAAGCGCTGTATTATTTACAACTATTTCAAAGCATGATAATCTTTCAACTTCGACATTTCTGGACTGATTTTACATTTTATTATCTTAAAAACTTAATTTGTATCAACGTTTTAACTGAATGGTTACCACCAATGGCCACTATAAAGTGTCATCTCTATCTGTGGCTAAAACTTTCTACCTAACAAAAGTAAATTAATTTAGCGGGCGAGTATCACACAATGATTGTATGCGTGGTTTTTGTGTGTGTCTTAAAAAGCTTAACTATAGCATCTAATACAATAGAATTATTTCATGTTACTAAAAACATCTCTCTTACCATTACTATAAATACGAGCTAAAGATTAACCACACTGTATAACCTTAGCCAGGAAGTTATTATCGTAAACGCATCTTCCAAATCACTAAATTTTATCATTTATTAAGTGTCACATTCAGACTACAATGTGTGTAATGATTCATTTGAAAAAGTTAAGGTACGTCCACCAACTATTTGATTTTCACATGAACGTTTAGAGAACAATAATTGAAAGCAAACCGGAGCAAGAAAGTTGTAATGAAAATCAGATAATTTTAATCGACAGATGAGAAAAGCGACGGAATCTTTTCTTGGTGGGAAATATGTCATGTCTTATAAGATGTGGCTACGAGCCAAGTTATATTGCGGAAGAACTCTTTTGGAAGAGTTGGCATCTCTTTCCACTCACTTAAACACGCAGCCACCCCGTAATAGCGACCATCAACAGTTGCTTGTCAGAAGAACAGATGAGCCTCTTCTGATTGGCTATGCTTTTTAGTCGTTTTCGCAATGATGAGATAGAGGAGGTGCCGGGGATTTCATCCAAATAATCTTATCGCTTGACAAGTGAGTTATTACAGTCTGCTGAACAGATGCTAATGAAAGGACAAATGACTGAAGTTGATCATCTTAGATTATCAGTCCACATCTTCTCCAGCCATTTTATGTTTGTTATAGAGACTGTCAGGTTACATAGAGCGTGGTACAGCCATTCAGTTTAGCGTATTCGTATCTGTGTGAGGAAACCTTTATCAAAAACTACTTTTATAACCTTATGTCTCTAGCTCTTCTTTAGTATATAACTATTAGCAAATAAGTTCTGAACGAAAGAACATTTATAAATCAAAAATTGGATTAGTAAAGGTTGTTCAAATTTTGAGTTGTAAGATTTGTATACTTATATTTAAAGTGTTTTCGTCGTAAAAGTTTAAAAGTTGCAGCTATATATCATTCTTTTCTTGTTTTACAAGTGAATGTTATTTGATTTCCTTCGTTAGAATTTACCAATAAAAACGTAAGGTAAAAAAAATGTAAACTTAAAAGTTTGAAAATGATAGACAGACAATGATTTGCAAAGACATTTGAAAACATAATGTTTGGTATTTGGATTTCATAAAGTTAAAAAAACATGTAACGGCAGCGCTGTGTATTTAAAGTAATTAACAAATTTAAGTGATCTATCTAGATTACTCACTTATGAGGTTAGGTACGTAGAGTTCTGAACGAATCTGATAGTCGTGTGGGGCGTCTCAATGACTGCGAGGTTAAATCTAAATGGGTTAAACCTATTCCACAACACGTGATACCCACCAAACACCTCTAGTAGAAAAGACACTTTGATCCGAATTGTCTGAACAAAGATGACAAACCTGGGTATCGGGGGTAAATATTAAAACTCAATACAAAATCTTAACGCATAAATAAGGATGTCTGAGATGGGGCTTTGAGATATGACAGATCCATTCCCCAAATAATTTTCCCTTTGAGATACATAGTACCATCTACCCCCACCCTTCATTTACGCATATGGTGACGTCGCTCTTACTTCCCTACGTCTAATTTTATTTTTGCATAGTTTAATGAAGCTTAAAAAGCTCCCCATGCACGCACGCACGCACACACGTTACTCTTTTAATTAAATAAATGTGTATTATTTAGTAAAAATGTAAAAAAACAGGATCACAATGTCTTAGTTTGTATTTTTTCTTGCGAAATAATTTGATTGAAGCACAATAGATTCGATAAATACGACACAAAATATTCTCATGACTGGTTCACCAGTTATCACGTGACCCTGTAGAAGGTGATTTTTTTTTCTCGTGCAAATAACTCCAGCTCGAAATATCCCAATGAACTGGAAAAGTAATTTCAAACCTCTATAGTTTATACAAACAAACTGACCAATCAATACGTTACGTTACCCATACCTTTCGATCAACATGTAGCTCAAGTTTTCTAGAATCAAACACATTATAAAAAGATGTAGTTTTTTACTGAGAAGTTGGAGACTTCCTTATGCAGGTTATGAATACATTACGTGCAAGGCTTTTAAAAACACAAACTAAATTATATTACCCAAACACATCGAATAGAATTCACGGAAGAATGTCCTTGTTTTTATTAAGAGTTTGAAATTATACTAGACATAAGGTTTGTATCTTTGATACATACTTTTTACGATTCTGACCAAAAAAAGCATAAGAATATAGTCAATAAAACAATCACAATGTTCTCGAGGCCTTACTTGAAATATAATTGTCATTTCAAGAGCATATGATGGTATGCAAAATACATATTTTGACATATGTTGAGAATGCTTAACTTAACTTTGTTCCTCTAATTGTGATACGTGTCTGCACATTAAATCGAGAATGCTTGAATAACTCTTGTTACTACATTTGTGATGCGTATCTGTAAACTAAACTGAGAATGCTTGAATACCTCTTGTTACTATATTCGTGATGCGTATCTGTAAACTAAACTGAGAATGCTTGAATAACTCTTGTTACTACATTCGTGAAGCGTATCTGTAAACTAAACTGAGAATGCTTGAATAACTCTTGTTACTATATTCGTGATGCGTATCTGTAAACTAAACTGAGAATGCTTGAATAACTCTTGTTACTACATTCGTGATGCGTATCTATAAACTAAACTGAGAATGCTTGAATACCTCTTGTTTCTACAGTTGTGACGTATATCTGTAAACTAAACTTATTGAATAAGAGATAAATTTCATTATTTAGTCAATAGAATAGAATGTTTATTTCTCAAGTCATGGGATCCATGATTGTGTCAGGAAACATTTCAATGAAATATCTACATTAGCCTTTTTGAATATTAAACGAAAAAATAATGAAATAAACTAAATATACTAACAAATGAAACAAACTTATTTTAATGAGGGCAACATTTCATCTCCCTGGAAAAGTGAAAATTATGACCTATTGTTTTTCTTATGCATTTGTCCTAAATTTCATTGAATGTTATTATGTTATGATAAAACTAACATATTTTTGGTTTTGCCATATCCGCAAGTATTCTGATGCCATATTTAAAGGTACTATAAAGCTACTTTATCTACGGGTATTCTTATTCTACATCTGCAGCTGCTCCGATGTTACATCTACGCCCTCCAGTGGCGCAGCGTTATGTCTACGGACTTACAATGCTTGAAATCGGGTTTTGATACCCGTGGTGGGTATAGCACACATAGCCCATTGTGCAGCTTTGTGATTAACTTCAAACAAACAGACAAGCTATATTTACAGGAACTCTTGTGCTTTATCTACTGGTACCATAGCTGTTGAGTGGGTATATTATATTAAAACGATCTTGTAGTCTTGCACTCGTTACAGCCGATGTCTTTACGTCCGTCATGCTTTATCTGACGACTGTGTATCTTGACAATAGAACCGCACCGTAGTTTCCATTACAAAAAGCTATGTTGTAAGGTTGTCATATCCAAAACTTTCCATTATCCATCTAGTATATGAGGATGAAGATTTTCCAGAGCCTTTTTCAAAAGTCTGATCGCATAGAAATCCATAGACTGCGTTCAAACTTGACCGGTATGTCTTAGTGTGGAATATAATATAAGACTCGGTAATTTTATTACCACGGCTAGGGTGCGACATATTGCATGTCTCTTTCTGGATGGTCCTGGCACTCCAAGTTAACCCATATTCCTTTGTTTTCAAATACAATTAAGCACATGGGATATCCCTGTCTTGGAAATTTCCAATCCCTGAATTGATCACGTTTTTAGGATCTAATTGTATGAATATTTTGCGTCGAAAAGAGACGTCACATACTCTTCCCAAAAGCGATAAATTTTCGGTGGCATTACTTTACCTATGTAAAGTTAAACAATGTCAAAATGTTGTCCCGACATATGTCGTTACACCAAGAATTTATAACGGCTGTGATTGTCACAAGACTAGATTATTTATACATTCAAAATCATTTTGATTCAACGTACTCACTCTTTGTATTATGGCATATCTTCGGGTTCTCTGATGCCATATCAACAGGTACTTTGATGCCATGTCCACATATACTCTGATGACATATTTATACGGGTATATGTAATCGACTGGCAGTTTTTGAATCATATCTTCACTGGTATGCAATATGGTTTAATTCAGTTTATGATCACAAATAATGAAAACTATTTTGTTCAAACTTTGTTTGTTAATACATTCTTCTTATTCTGACGATATTAATAACACTTCAGTGTTGCTGCTATAGTTTCGATAAATTCGGTACTTAGTGTATTTATGCTTCTAACAAATATATCTTAGCTGTTTCAAACGTTGTTTCGCATAGAGCAAAGTGTTGTTTTTTTTTTAAAAACCAAATACTTATTTCAAGAAAATATACCGTGAATATTCGGTATTATTATTCATTATTCATAAATAAGTTCCTTGGACTTATATGGAAAAAGTCAGCGATGTTATTTAATCGAGATAATCACTGACACCATGACCTGAAATCATTCTCAGTTGGATGGCATTATATGCATCAGTATATTGTAGATCACCGTTTCTCAAGCTCAGATTTTCTCAGTAATATAAAAAAAAAACAGAAGCCGAAATGACAGAAATATATATATTATAGAAGCCAATCAGCTGTGAATAAAAAGTCTTTCATTACAACACTAAAACTGGGTTTTGATATCCGTAGTGGGCATAGCACAGACAGCCTATTGTGTAGCTTCGTGCTTAAAACAAACACACATTCGGTCATTTCACCTAACATTCTGTTGTTTATATTATCTCTATAATCTAAGCTTAAGTTTTATAATAATATAAATATCTATGGATATTCCTTTAATCTCTTTCTTCAATTATTCAAATTACGCACAATCAGTAGAAAGATGGCATGTAATTATAATTTAAAATAATATACAATATATGGCTGAAGATAGTGTCATTTTATGTTAATCTGAAAGAGAGATCTGTGCTCTAAATAAACAATTAAAGACCCCAGTGACGAAGCGCTAAGACTGAAGGCCTATAACGCTAAAAATCGAGTTTCGATGCCTATTGTGGGCACAGCACAAATAGCCCATTGTGTAGCCTTGTGTTTAACTACAAACAAACAAAACTTCTTTAAAAATGTTTCCTTTGAATACATAATTATCAAAATAGAACTATTTTCATTTTTATTAACTCATATTACATTTTATGTTGTGGTAGAGAAAAAATTATCATTAATATATGATTAGATAAGGCTGTTTTAGAGAATCTTTGTGGTTGTATTGTTTGTATACAAAGGACACTCTTCTATGCTGCATAACATTATTAAGAAGTTAACATTTAAGTAGCTTAAGAATAACACTGATTTTTGTGTCTTTTTGAAATCTAGACAGAGAACGTGATGGTATTTCATGAAAGATGTCAGTTACACACAGCTCACAAATAAAAATTAAAACTTAAAAAAATGGTTTCACTTCTTGCTAGTGGTTATTAATCTAAAGTGACAAACCAAAATCAAGGCAAGTAATTAAAAAGTTACCAAATTTGCCAAGATTAATCAAAAACATCAAAGGCTAGGAATTCAGAAAGAACGAAAACTATTAAAACAAGACGTCAAAACCATTTAATGCTAAAGTATAAGAATCCAACAAAAATATTTAAACTATGTTCATCGAAGTACTGACTTTATAAACGTACTTTAATTTGAACCAAAAATGGAGCTTTAATTGATCACACGACCCAAAATATTCTAGTAAAATCCCCCATAAGTTTAAATAACAAACAAAATTAATTTAACGTAAAGAGCCACACAGTTTAGCAGAAAACTGTATTAGCTTATAACAAACTGACTAAAGTTTAGCGTAATTCAGCCTACAGATTAAACAACTGAATAGAGAACTAAGTTATTTTATAACAAACTACCAAGAAATCTAATAAGAAACCTTAAAATATTATAGAAACAATAAAATAGCTTAAATCAAATTGATGTTTTAATTGTGCTGAGAATTATGAGGTCAGTAAAACAAAATAACTTTATTTAAAACAAATCCGAACGGTATATTTTCTTGAAATAGATATTTGGTTTTAAAAAAAGCAACAACACTTGAACCTGATAAAATAAAGCTGAACATAGCCTACGTGTGTTAAAAATACACATTACTCTATATAATAATCAAACATTATGTGAATACCATACACAAGGAAGTTGGATATAATAGTTAATTTAAGTATGTAAAAATCCAGAACATGTATCGAAGCTTCAAAATTTTCAAAGTTATTTTATTCATGAAATCAAAAGAGAGTAAATAATTTAGACACGTGTAATCCATATAACGTCATATTTCAGTTACTTTAAACTAATATAAAACTATATGTTGGTGTAATCTTTAGATATTATTGTGCTTTAATGTATCATTCTAGATGTTTATATATATGTATATAACATCTCCAAACAAAATATCATTTGAAAAAGATTTTTATTATCTTACTTAGCTTAGAGTTCAAACCATTAGCTTTAATAACTTCAACGGAGTATTATACTAACAAGAGCAAATTCGTTCTTTACTCGGCCACGCAAGTTGAAGTGTTTGGTTAGCTGTTTTGTTGGTGTTGTTGCAAGAAAACATATTTATTTGAAATAGTGCACATAAACTCAGCCTAAACTTGATAGAACACAATATAATTATGAACCAGTGGTTGTTCCATAGATACAGTAGATAGCATTTGTATTCTGTGTACTCGAAAAGTGATTCTAAGTAGATTTGTAAAACATGAAAGATGAGAAAGATGCAATAATGTATTTAAGTAAACCAAGAATACAAAGTGAAAATAAAACTGTATTCTAGAGGTGAATCCACGAACACTTGAGATTTAACCGCACGTTAATTGAAATTCTTCCAGAGATAGAAACCTCCAATCAAAAAAGTTCACTTTAATATTTAATGAAATAAGATATCATAAAAGCAATGATAAGTGCTCTTATGACGTTCGAAATGCTGATTTAATATGTCTCATCTACTTAGGAAATAAAACTGTCCTTTTTAATTTTAGATAACCGATGACCCAAAGGTTACGCAGCACCTACTGTTAGGTTAGTGACTCAATTGTTATAGTTAAATGATTGACAGTCAATATTACATTTTAGTTCTTACTGACCCAAAACTCACGAAATAGTAGTCCAGCCGTGTTAGGAAATGAGTATGAATAACTAGTTAGTTAGTGACTCAATCTTAACTCTCCTTGTTAATCAAAAACTTGATAAATGGTGCAATTACATTAGGAAATGAATTAGAATAACTAGCTAGTTGATGACTCAATCTTAACTCTCCTTGTTAATCAAACATTTAATAAATGGTCCAATTACAATAGGAAATGAATTAGAGTAACTAGTTAGTTGATGACTCAATCTTAACTCTCCTTGTTAATCAAAAACTTAATATATGGTGCAATTACATTAGGAAATGAATTAGAATAACTAGCTAGTTGATGACTCAATCTTAACTCTCCTTGTTAATCAAAAACTTGATAAATGGTGCAATTACGTTAGGAAATGAATTAAAATAGCTAGTTTGTTGATGACTCAATCGTAACTATGCCTATTGAATAAATGATTGCGAAACAAAATGAAGTTAATAAATAAGTATGAATAACTAAAGTTTTGATGAATCAACGTTACTACTTCCTGACGATTAGAAATTCAAAATAAACTTTTCTGTTACTTCCTTTCAATGCCAATGGATGATGATCTTTAAAAATACTAAGCAACGAAATTAATTGATTAATTATGTCTCTGCTAAAGTAACCTCACTATTTTATTAAGCTGTTGAAAATCATAAATGATCTTGGATCAGAACCCAAACGTTTTGTTCTTCAGAAAGCAAGAAATATACACTTGTCTAAAGTTCAGAACTAAAGTGTTTTTGCGAATTAAGCCCTGATTTGTGCCATAGAAAATCCATATTTTCATATCAGTTGAAGTTAGGCTTAAACTACCAGTAAAATATATTCTACAGTGTATATTATTAAAACATTAGACTAGTCTTTGTCTCTGTTTATTAATGCGTGGGTTTGTCGCTTTTGTTGGGATTTCAAGCACCTTTAGCAGAATGTTAGGCCTCTACAATGTCATTTTAACTGAAAAGAAATGTAGTGGCAGACAGAAGCTGATAGAAGTGTTTCGCTGTCTTATAACGTTTAACATTTACTAAGTGTTTTGGTTAAGCTTATGTGGCATGTGTGGTAACCTTTAATTATGCTAAAGTTAGACCTAAAATATACAATAGTAAGTATTTTTAACCCATTTGGGATCTAATGTATGTAAAGGAATCGTTGATTCATGCAGAATAATTTAAGGCCTCTTAGCGAGACTGTACTTTGAAAACACTGGCTGAAAAACAAGAGTAAACACGGTGAGATACGCATGAAGTTAACAAGGTGAACATGGTGAAACTATTCAAAACAAATCAGTCTGAGATAGACGACGATGTAAAATTTAGATAAAATAGTAACTCACCTTCTACAGCGTTGCTTTACATGTAAACAAATGAAATAAACAAAATAAAAAGAATAATAATATTGAGAAAATTATAAAGAAAATGTTACTGATGACATGAATGAAAATAAGACGAATTTCACCTTCTTGATCTAGAAATATCAAGACTGATAAGAAGCTACATTGGTTTTTAATTATCACCAACACTTCACAAGTAAGACATTTTAATAGCAGGTATACTTGCATCACTGATCAACCTAAAACCGTATATATTCATACATCGTGAAGAATATTTATTTCAGTAATTTGTCCCTTAGTCCACCAGGAAATAGACGAAAACCCACGTTTTGTTTCAATTCGTCTATACTACATCTATATCGATATATATATATATATTATATATATATATATATACATATATAACATCAAAAATGTATCTTTTGTCATTTGAGTGACATTAAATATATAACCATAAACTTTTAGCCTCATGAAAAAAGCACGTTATCAATACTTATAACATCTAGTGATCATTAAGTAGTCTGTTGATAGTATACACTTCAGGAAAACATAAGCAGGCCTTTCAGAAGCTACTTTAGTTTTATGGAGAGTAAACGATTAGATGGAATAGCTGTGTGAGAAAAACAGGCGTGCACAGGGATGTGAAATGTCCCTATATACCTTCACATAGAATATCAGGATTAAGCTCAGTATACGTACAGCCTCTCCTTCATTAACAATAATCATCTTAAGTATTCTGAGATGAAAGTGATTCTAAACAAGGTCCTACAAGAGCATTGATATATATAACATACATTTACAAGGTCCTGCAAGAGCATTCATATATATAACATACATTTACTAACAAGGAATATTATTATTTACAAAAACAACAAGTAATTTTAAATATTAATTTGAAAGATGAAAATCTTATATGGTGATATTTCTTATGCGAAGAATTGACGAGGTTTCCAGTTCATTGGGTGTCTCCACTTTTATTGTATAAAAACACTTGGATATGGATAATACCAGTGTCTTGAACACTGCGCGGGGTATCCTGATCATGACGTCACGTCAGAATCATCTGATGAATTTTAAATTGCTGTGACTTTTTTCAGGCAAAAGTTTGAAACTAGAATGCGTTGTTCTGCAAATTTCATTCGTACATATAAAACATTTACTTTTCCTTTTCTTTTCTTTTTGGTTTGAAATACAAAACTCCTAACGTGAACGACCAATATTAGGGTAATTGATGAGAGAAAGGCATTTCTTCACAACTCTTCTCATGTAAAGCAGGATGGGGATCAAGTGCATTCTTTTTTATTCAGAACAAACCGAAATATTACTTTTTATTAAATTAGACAAGCCAAGCAAAATCTGCTTGACGAAAATGACGTCACCAGACGGGAGTTTCACTTAGCGATTGATGAGAGAGACTCGGGTGAAAGGACTCAGCTGCAGAGGACCTGGGTGGGCCATAAGCATCGGGCACAGGTGGTAGGTTCAGTACAGAGTCAGGACTGGAACGTTGAGACAAGAGGTCGCTGTGGTGCTGAAGGTATGGGGCGTCTGCTGCAAGGTTTAGTTGGCCTAAAATAAATATATAATAATAATACCAATTTCAGTCACGTATAAAATAAAGAAAAAAGGTGTGATTTACTTAGTCTTCAATATAATATAACTAAGGTCAGAAATGATCTCTTAAGCTGTTCTTTAAGTATTTTGTTTTAAATATAGTGTATTAAAATGAAACTGCTACTAAGTCTCTCGTTTCCTTTATACACGAATATACGATAAAGTGTTCCTAATTTAAAAACAACGTGATTTTTTTGAAATATTAAAAACAAAAGAGTCTAAATTTATTGACGAAATACTGTTGCCTAACATCTTCATGTACTTAAGCATTAACATAGCATCGAGTTTCTTCTGATCAATACAACAAGTTAAGAAACACAAGGATTAATTCTAAATTATATTATTTGTTTTTCGTTTTCGCTTGCTATCATCTGATGATGGTGAAATGTTGTTTTATTGCATTCATGATACTAGAGAAAAAACACACAAGTTAATGACTTAAATGCTTCAATAATGTTAAACAAGTTAGGTATCATTGCATAGACAAAATAGTAAAGAACATTTTTCTTGTAACTGTATTAAGATACAGAAAACCCACTTGCTATGCATTTCTTATTATGGCGCCTCCTGGAAGTAATTTAAAAGCTTTAAGTTAGAAAATGCTAATTTAATCAAATGGGTGTTGATTTGTAATTTATATTGTTGTCTTTTTGAATGTGCAAGTTAATCATTATCAGATCCTTTATTTTTTGTGATTTTGACGAAACCTTTGGTAGCAGCTCTTAGCTAAAGTATACATGAAGAGATTTACGATCAATTTGCATATCAAACCATGAAGGTTTTAAAGAATGTAAATAAATCTGGTAAAATCAAGATAAACAATATGCATTTAATTCTGATGATCTTGAGGAAAATATAATCACTTGATAATGTTTTAAATTTGATACAGCAGATTGTCAAGAGTTATAGTTACTACATCTCCTTTATTTGCTAACGTTCTTATAATAGCGTCAATATCATAAAAGCTGAACGTCTAACACAGACAACCAGTCTCCTTCTGACAGAAAGCCAGGTTATATCGAATTTGTTCTGGCCTCAACGGGTTCGACACAAAATCAGAAAGATCAAGTTAAAATGAGCCTCGCAATTTCGCTGAGGTTGACATTATCGACTTGATAAACAATAATCTGTGGGAGGTACCCGTTGTCAATCTTTTGTTGAAATTATAGTTTACCAATGAAAATCATTTTTAAATCATATTTTTACAACGAGGAATAGATAAACAAAGACAGAAATCATATTTTATTATTACTTTTCATTTAATCGAGTAACTAACAGTGAAACTGATTTTAGGCAAAGTTATCGAATATCAAAGTTCTGACTATAACTTCAAATGAAAACTCATTATTTAATTTCTATAGTGAAACGAAACGCTAGACAAATGCGAGTGAGTAAAATAACTTATCTTAAATTTATATATTAATTTTAATTATTAATCCTGCAGATAACAAGAGGATCGCAGGACTTCGAAAAATGTAGATAAAAGGCAAAATGAAGAGATAGGGAGAAGGTGTACAATATCAATACACATAATTTCTATTATACATTTAGAAATAAAATAAACATGTAGCAAACACTGGTAGTAATAATTCATGAATGAAATAAAGGTGACTAAACTTGATCAGAAATTAAACTGAAGAAGAATGTAAGTTAATTGAATAAAATACACTGACAAGTAAGAAAATCCTGGTCAACTGACATTACAATATGAAGTCTGACCACAAGCAGATTTCGCTAGTTAAAGTCCTTCTGCTGTGTGAGCTGTGTTGAAGTGACCTGTTCGGTTTACATCGCTGTGTGGCTCTTAATCTTCATCTGCTTCAGTGTAGGGCCTGGCATTGCCAGATGGTTAGGGAGCTGGACTCACGATCTGCAGGTCGTGGGTTCGAATATCCATCCCACCAAACATGCTCGCCATTTTCAGCCGTTGGGGCGTTATAATGTGACGGTCAATCTCACTAGCTGCCTTTCCTCTAGTCTTTCATTGTTAAATTAGGGACGGCTAGCGCAGATAGTCCAACTGTAGCTTTGCGCGAAATTCCAAACAAAACAATCCTTCAGTGTTCTTGTCCAGTCAGTACTTTTAGGCCTGTTTGTGACATATGGCTTAGTTGATGTTTTCAACATTTTTTAATGATTGCTGAAACTCTTAGTTTGACAATTGAGCTGTTGAATGATGAGATGTGGTTCAGTGCATTTAAATTCAAGAGGCTATCATGCTACTGGTGCGTAACACAGACCTACTGTTTCTTTTGTTCAGTTTTGTGGCTGCTTTTCCAATCTACCGTCCTGAACACTTATGTACATTAGTTTATGGTACTTGAAGACATTCAAGAATATTTGCAATAGGTGGAAAATCATATATTAAATCCATAGGAAACATAACCAATGTTCCAAACCTCAAAAAGTTTGGACAAAAGCTGATAGCCTACTGTTCTGTGGTTGTGTATACTACAGTGACATATAATAGGTGACCATCAACCCAGTCATTCTTTTCAAAACTTACACACTTCACAGTTTGTATCACTCATTCAGACAGACCATTGCTTTAATTACATGTGGCAAAATTCACATTTTCACCACACCTAGTCTTCCTCACAATTCAGTAAACAACTAATTGTTAAATTGCATTCCTTCATCTTATTGAATTTCTTCAGGCGATCCAATGTTGAAATATCTATTTCTAAACTATCTGATCAACCATGGACTATATATAAGTATCAGCAAGAAGATAAGTTTTGGCCCCCGTGGTAATATAAACATTAATAACCAGCAAGTATTGATTATTGTTTCTTATTTGCATGAAAATTCAGGTGATAACCATAGTTATTCTCTACACTGGAGAGCCTACAATAGTATGTTACAACTTTACTTGGAGCAAGTAACTTTTTCTCTGGGAAACACATGCAGTACAGTGTTTACACTATCTCTTAATATCCTTACAGGAATACAGTCAGTAGACCTGCCTCCACGGGCTGGTCATTTTACTTAACCCTCTTATGAGGTGAATGTTTGGAAGACTTCCTGTTTCATAGCACTTGAAATCACTAGTTGAATCACAAATTGAGTTCCACAATGGACCATAAAAAAAGATTGGACAAGTTCTCCCTTTTGAACCTTTAGTTGTTGATACAATTGCCAGAGGTTGCAAAACGTCTGTGCTATGATTACTGAACTAAAGGGTTGTGCTTTAAAGCAGTTAATGCCCTTATCAAATCAACTTTCTTCAGCTGCTCTTCTCACAATTGTTTGTTTACCGTTCTCACTGCTAATATATTTATAGATCACTGTGGTAACTTCTATAGCAGTATTATGTCTTGAGTCAGGGCATTCTACAAGCAGACATGGCCGGTCTCACCAACAGGAGAGAAAGTCCATGTTCATTTCTGTGCTTCTATCCTAGTCATCGTTGCGCACTGAAGTTGTACTCTTAACACTGTTATCCATTCTGTAACGTTCATCAGCTGCATTCATGATGTATATATAGTCCACTGTAATTGTGAACTATCACCCATACAAATAGTGGCACTTGTGATTGACAAATACTGCAACTGCAATGATCAGCGTATGACTAGCATACCTGACTTCACACTCTACATCACACTTTACCTGCAATAATACTGCTTATATAAATGAATAACCTGACTTCGAATAGGCAAGCAGTGATTGAGGTGAATATTAAGAATCTTCTGACCATGTAACATATGAAAGTGGTTATATAACATATGGATTAGTTTTAATAAGGGCAGAAAATGATAAAACTGGGTCATCAAACATCGATGCAATTCCAAAAAACGTTTGAACTTCTCATATAATTGTGGGTTGATACCAGTTTTTCATTAATTTGAACTTAACAAGAATAGTAGATATGCCTTTCTTACCAATTTATTGTTCGAGGGGCTCTACTTGCAGAAACACAAGTGCACACTTCCCAGGCTTCAGTTTCAGGTCTGCTTTCCTTATGTATTTGAATACCATTCTAAGGCTCTCAGCAGCAAATAGAATTTGTGACCAAACATTGATATGTCACCAAGATGTAAAAGACATATTTTCCATTGTAAACCATTTAACATGTGTTCAATCATCCAGTATCTAACGCATTAAACACACTGAATGACATGGTGCAAAATTCATACGAGCCTTCTCAAGTGTTAGAAAGAGTTTTAGGTCTACTTGTACTGTCAGTTTCAACTTGCAAGTAGTCAGATGCAAGATTTAAAGTGATGGACCAGGAGATCCATCGGAAACATCATACATTGGTTTGGGCGGTAAAGTAGAAATGCACACACATTAATGGAGCATACCATTTAAAATAACAAAGACCTCTGTGTAATTTTTGTCCTTCTTGACATTCGCTACAGTTGTTAAGTACTGTTTCTTTTTGATGGCGAGTTCAAAATAAACTTAAAATAGTGTGTTAAAAAGGGACAACGTCGGAAAGAGTGACATTTTGGAACTACTCCCCATCAGATTTATAAGAGAACTATATAAAGTGAAAATCAGAACACATAACAAATAATTTAAACTTCGAAGTTCGGTTCCGAACAACCTTTTATTAGGCTAAGAGAATTATACAGAGCTAAAATCAGGTCGTACAACAAATATGTTGAGCTTCGAAATTCGTTTCTGAACTATCGTTCATTAGGCTAAGAGAACTATACAGAATTAAAATAAGATTGTACAACAAATACGTTAAAGTGTGATGTCATTTTCAAGCATATAAATTCGTTTTTCCAACGTTGTTTCTTTTTTGAAACGATATCTTATGTTTATTTTGAATCACTCAAGCAACGTCAGCAGAAATTATATCCAATTCTCTGATAGTAATCTGATGCCACTTCTCATATTAATATTTTGCAACAATCTTCTTAAGTACTCTGGAAGATGTGTGTTTGCATGCAGGTGCAGTGTAACTGAAGTAACTCTAGCTATACAGTAGTTTCAACTACTCTTTCTTCATGCATCAGGGCTAGAATCATTTCAACTGAGAACTGTAAAACCATCTACCCATAATTAGAAATCATATCCAGAATATATCTTGGCATTAAAGAAGATACTGCATTACAAGAAAACGTAGCTTGGTGCTTGGACAGAAAACATCGTGTTTCATGTTTAAGATTTTATGTTTGTTTGTTTGTTCTTAAGCACAACGTTATACAATGAGTTATCTGTACTCTTCTCACCGCGGGTATGGGACCCGATTATTAGCTGTATAAGCCTTCAGACGTATCAGTGAGCCATTAGTAGAGGGGTGTGTGTGTGGGTTTCATGTATAGTCCCCATCACTATCTTAACAGTAAGTAGCACATCAGATTAAGTTTGCAGTTTAATCTAAAACAATGCATCTGTATTCAAAGGTATTTTTATATAACTTTATAGGCGCACTCTTTAACATACTATTTCTGAGTTTTACTTAGCCAGTACTTGACACGTTTTCTGAAAAGTTTTGAATCATTTGTTTTATAGGCTATTCACAGATAGCTTATGCAGTACGTTTATACTTAATACAACTATGCTTGAGCCAAGTTCTGTTTCAGTTTCATTCGTTCTCTGTAACATAGCATCAATAACAAGACAGAATCAATCTTCTCCGATAACCTCTAGCTTATGTTTCATTGTCAGAAAGGAGTCAGAACTTAAGGACTTGATTTATGGTTTTGCTAAAAGTGCTGGAAATACTGCAAAGTCAGGTAAAGAATTACACACTCCACTGTCAGGCAAGAACTCAACCTTCTAATCTTGCATGACCACATGTACCTACCAGACTGCATTCAAGCCAGCTTGTGCTGAGCAAACAACTCATATTTTTAATAGGTTGATTGATATACTTTTCCAGGTTAGCAGCCATACCTAATCTGGGGTCAGCTAGTTCAAAGAAGTTGACAAGGCAGCTATCATTGCTTGCATCCATTATTATTGTTGCTATCAGATACTTATGCAGAATATCGACTGGCACCTCTTATTCTGGAAAGGAATTAGATGCAGGTAGTTACAGCTCCAACACCCATAGAAACTACACTAATAGCAGATACTCTAATCAATATGGAAGTGCTAACCATAACAATCACTCTGCACATATGTGATACAACATGTGTGACATGCTATTGGCAGCTTTTCTCAGTGGAGAGCCAAACCTGGCAATGTCTGTGTCTGAGCTATTTTCGGTTTATTCTGACTTTTCCAAGGAGCAGGAAACTCTTGTAGTGGCGCAATTGGTAGATCTACTACAGAAACTACAATAAACTCTACGTGAAGTCACCACTCCAAATCTTGTTTTAATTGATACTTCTTCCATGCAAATCAGAATGTTTCTGATGTGAGCTGTTTTATTACAGTGGCTGATTCAGCAGACATTAAAGCATATTCTCGGGTCTGCTGCAGCCATGTCTGGAAAAGCTTGGGTGTGTAAATATAGCATAACACCTGCTTAGACTGTCAGGTTTTGGCAAGATTTAAATTAAGCCTGATGTGTAGCTTGATTTTCAATTGGATCAAACCTGCATCTGAGCTATCCAATAATGATATTTCAGCCGTACAAATGAAACTTTATGAGTTTGTCTGTTGCATTTAAAACAAACAATCCTGAAGTACCAGGAAATGATGAATTACTTGGCTTGACATTCAAATATTTCATTCTGCTACCTGTTGAATCTTCAGAGCAGTTGCTCGATGTCCACTTTTTCTACTCCGTTCTTTGACAGTGGATTTATGTGCTTTCTCTTACCATTCCCCGCTAGATTCGGTGACTTCAACAATCTGATATCAACTTTCTAGCTAGACATCTCATAACAAATTCAAACGTAATAATGAATTTATAATCACTGGATAATTTAATTTATCTAGTTTTGGTTCACTTTCTGGAATGTAGGATTGCATTCAGCAACCACATTTGTCTCCAGACACATTACAGATTATTTGTATTCAACCTAGCAGTAGCATATACTTCTTATTCCTTGCTGAAGGTCCTCCCAATTAAACCATCCATAGTCTGAATTTACCTGTAATGAGTATAAAACAAGAACAGCAAAAGCTAAAAAGAAAGTAAAAATTGCCTACGTTTACAGAAACAGTTTCTTAAACTGCATCATGAATATGGTACTAAAATTATTCTAACCCACACTGTAACAATCTTGATTAAGAATAAATAGCCAGCAGGTAGTTTAGATTATGCAGATAACAAGAGGATTAAATAATTCAGCAAACTAGCAAAAGATAAAGGTTTTTGAGATGAAATTAAGAGACAAACTCAAAGTCTGCAATAAAGATAAAGATGTAATACCTACTGACAGTAGTATTTGAAAAATAATATAAAACCGAGTTGATGTGAAACCGAAAAAGAAAGGAACTTAAATTATTAAAATGCACTGGCTAATCGGATAATATCGGCTAACTGGCACTGAAACAAGGAATCTGACCAAATCTAATCCATGATAATACAAGGCTTAACTCCGAGTTTAAAAACAAACAAAAAGACTGATATAAAACTTACAAAGAATCGACCAGCAGAACTACAGACCAATCAGCTTAGACGAACTGGTCATTATATTCTCTCTCTCTCTTTTCACTTATGCACATGTGGGGCAACATCAACGAGGGGGGGGGGATACAAGGAATCTAGATTATGGTTAAGATAACGTTGGATTGGTACGGCCATAAACGTCTGCAGCCCTAATAAAAGTTTATCATTTCTATAACAGATATCCATGTTCCCACGATAGAAACAGGAATTGGAAAATTCAATATCAGATATTTTGTACGTGTATCTATATTATTTATTTTAGGAAGGTAGCACTATGGCACAAACATACCTGACATATTTATATATGTGTTTAATAAACTATCTAATTTCAGTTGAATTATGTAACTTAATAAAAGTGGATATTTATAAATTTATAAGATAACATAAAAAATGTGACCTGAGCAATTAATAATATGTTACGAAGCTTAAATATATAGAAACTAAAACATGCATGTTCATAAGAAGAAGAGATATACACTTTTAAAATTTTACTCTGTAGAGGAATTACAGAAACTAGCCAATAGTGTCAGTTTATTGCTTTGGATAATACCCGTTCTACAAATAGGGCGTTAGGAAAAGCAGGGATGTTTGTTGGAACTAGAATTTAGCAGTGTTAGTAATAGAGCTCCTGTTATATTGCCGTTTAGGGCTTTTTTTCAATTACATTGATTCGATCTGTCACGTTTCAAATATATTCCTTTATTACAAAATGTACCTTGCATCATTGGACCTCCAGGAGGTATCGCATGCTCCATAGTTCTCGAGGATGGAGGCGGGCTGGGCACTGAGGCGTTTCCCATCGGTCCCGGCGGGAAATCTAGGGAATCTGGAGGCGGTTGTTGACTGGGTAAGAAGGTGTAGAACCCTGGCTGAGCTCCGTAGGGAAAGTCAACAGGACTCCCTGAGTCTAAAGACGACAAAATTATTATTTCATATTTTTCTTTAAAAGTTATTTAAAATATTGTATCTTATCATACCCGTAATACAGGCTAACTTACAATCGGTACAATAGTACTAACTTTACTGAAGAGATTTGTCAACAGAATTAACACTTTTTATGCCCGAGTTCCTTTATTCTGGACAAAACCTTTATAAGTTATTATATCTTTCCATTCCAAGAGAAATTCACGTTAGACATAAATCAACTCTTTATGAAACATTTTACAGGCCAAAAAAAATTTCAGGCAAATCAACGTTTTATGGCACTATAGGAACAATTATTAAGGTAATACCAGACAGTTTGAGCACCAAGTAAACTTGTAAGTATTTCACATTCAATCCAACAAAGGTTGTAAAGTTTTTATAAATTAGTGACCGTTTCATTTCGAAGGCTGAAGTGGTTTTCTTATCTCAAATCATTGAAAAATATATCATGGTCATTTCACAGTTGATAACTGTGATCTCGTGAACAAAAGATGATAAATCCTTTAAAAAAAAGTTGTATCTATATGAAGCAAATAAAGCAAGGCAATATTTTGTTATAAACAGAGAAAGTAATATAATTGTTATAAGGAGAAAAAGAGAAAGAAAGAACAAACCGTCTCCTGAATACAATAAACAAATGAAAAAGTAAGAAAAAATATCTTAATTCTATGTACATGATAATTATATCAATGTTTTACTCAAGATATTTCAGAAGTTAATAATGGACTAGATCAGTTTATCCACCCATCTTTTTAAACAAGTCATTTTGCTCAAACATCCCAATAGGCAAATAAGGAAAGAAAGAATTTTTTTTTTTTATAAACAAAGAGAAACAGAAAATTATAATTAGTGTAGGGAAATAAATAAATGAAATAATTATAATTAGAAAAGGAGAGTAATATAATTGTAATAGGCAGATAAGGAGAGAAATTAAATTAATTTCTTATGAACAAAGAGAAAGATAAGAAGATAATTACTGCAGAAAAATAGAGAAATATAATTGCTATAAGTAGAAAAGGAGAATAACATCACTGTTATAGGCAGATAAGGAAATAAATAAACTAAAGGACATGATTATAGAAACTTTTTGAAGCGATATTACATATGAATTGAACCATTTCAGTAGAAATATCGAAATCTGTTGACAACTAATTTTTCTGATACTATACAACAGTAGTAATATAGCAGTAGTAGTACGGCCAATATTATAAATGTTTCATTGTCATGCATTTAACCCAATGCTATCGTGGGGTTCTTGTCTAGTTTATCATAGGAACATACAAGTTACCGCCTAGTGAGCTACACGTGTCTTATATTATACGGTTTAAGTCAAAATCATTTCGAACATTAAATGGATACAGCTCATTAAAATTGCCCGGTTCCCAGGACTCTCACACTTATGCTGATACTCCATGTCTCAGTTCTGAGTAGATCATGATAAAGTTTATGTGAGGACTTATTTGAAAGGTAGCTCTTTTAGTCTTTAAAATAATGCCGCTGTAATCTTACAACAAATCTGTCATAAACTCAAATGATTACAGACGCCATACACGGATTTCATATTGCTTTAACGACGAACCACGAAGAGCTAGCCATGGGAACTAAAATATTTAATTACGAATTAACACGAAAGATACACATGAACATCTTTAACATAACGTTCTATGAACACGTGGCAGATGTAATATATATATCCAATATACACTCATTTGAAAAGGGATCATTCAAAAATTATGTAACGCTATGGAGGAGGAAGGTTGGAGGATGTCGTGTATTGTTACGATGTGTCACAAGGGGATAGGGAGGTTTCATGAACAGTGTTATATGATATAAATTAGAGTAAAATCATTTAAAGTCTACAGGAAAACTTGCATTGAAATTCAGCATACTTCGATTTGAATTCAAAACACCTTTAATAACTGGATCATTTACAAACATGACACATGTATCATGTTTCAGAATAACTTGTTTAGTCAGATTTCGTATATATATATTTAGGTCCTAACTAGACCAACAAAAACAAATACTAGTACTGTCTATAGAAAGGGAAACAGTTTGCTTCTTATGATTTCAATGCTCTATCTTAACTTTATATCAGTATACCCTGCCAATATATATGTATACACATATAATAAGTATCTATATCGAGTGGTATTAGATAAAACTGCTTAAGTTATCCAAAACAACTTTCACGCTATGGTTGCGGTAAAAATAATTGTTATTATATATTCCAATAGCAGTAGGCCATACGATTACTTAAGAATTTAAAACTATAGACATTAGAGATTATCTGGTAGTGTGAGTTCTATTCTTGTATTTATCAAAGTTCTTTACATAACTGACTACATAATTAATGTCTGTATTTATTAAAGAGGCCATATAATAATTATTGAACTTATTTAAAGATATTAAATGATCCAGGTTAAGGAAGGGAGGCCTGAATTGTTAGTTTTACGTAATGGATTATGGGTGTTACGATATGTTACATGGGTGGGGTGTCAAAAAGGTAAAAAAATGCTTTATGTAGCTTTGAATGTTGTTGTTGTTGTTTGTCGTAAAGCACAAAACTACATAATGGATTAACCGTGCTCTACCCACAGAAGAGAGTATGCAGCGTAATACATTTGTACTGCTTCATTGTTATTGCTATAATTTACAGTTCATGTAACTATTCTTTCTCACAGCCTTGCTCTTATTGTTGTGCTAATTAAGAGAATTGCAGACAATCGTGTATAAAGGTCTTTAAAAGAGAAATAGACATGTTATTGAATATCAAATGTTCGTGTCAATATCTGAGTAAAGGTAAACGGATCAAAACATGTGAGGGCATATCTGCTTGTAATACAATAATTTAATATTACCATTAAGTTCCTTAACAATTGCAAATACACAGAATTTTATACAATATATGCACCTATATGCGTGGTTACCATTACTTTTTCTATATATTCAGCTGAAAATGCGATGTTTTGAGGAGAACAAAAATCCATGTTTCAGCACAGCACTTCCATGCACCTTACAAAAACCATATTAGATTTAACACATTCATATCTATAGATTGATTTAACCATAAAATCTAATTGTTTGTTTGATTTCATGCTGTATGGTCAACCTGCCATTGGCAGCATACTGATTCAAGTCGGAAAGAGTGGAACTCATGTCGTGTCAACAAGTTTTCGAAGCACCATTCTCTAGTTAGACTACATGTCACTTGCACATGGTCTACGCTTCACGAGAGGCGGGCTGTGTTCCTTCAGAGACTGCCTGAACGATCTCGAGACTAGGTTCGAGCATCCATTCATCTATCCATGCAGGAGGCCTCATCAGTGAAGCGCGAAATGAAACGAGGCCTAACGGCTGGTTAAGCTGGAAATGATTCCACTGGGTGCGTTAACCAATAGCAAGCACGAGCTCGATAAGAACATTTCGCCGTCCGACATGTAGAGATGGTCCGAAAGATAAGAATGCTCTGTGGCCGATCGATTTTGCATCGAAGAAGGGGAATTTGAGAGAATGGCGTTATTTTCCCGCCCACGGAGTCAAATTTAGACATATTCCCTCGTATCTTAACTCCATATCTATTAAAGGAGCGACCTAGAGACGCTAAGAACGAGACTAAGGCATCAGTAAAAGCTTTTCCTACAAATAGTTTATTCTCTATGCGTGGCTGGGATGAAGATATACCATCTACAATTTGATAAATAAGGCCACAAAATCAATCTAAGATACCAAATCCCATTTTTCGTTTTTCTTATCGAGTTATTAATTAAGCAGATTAAAGGTGTTATAAAGAACCGCACGGGAGAATAACAATAGACTATGAGCAACTTATAATTTGAAGTTACAAGAATTCTTAGCTACAGAATTTTAAAGTATGAAAAAAAAATACCAAGGTGTATAGATTTCGACCATAAGTCTCTTATGTTTGACTTACACGTCTACATCATACACTCAAACAATATACATCTCGCAACGCGCAATGTAAGTTACAAGTATGTTTTACTTTCATACATTAAATTAACTTTTTATAATCTTGATTCAGTTTGATCATTTTCGTTAATCCACCTTCAAAATTGCACATTTTTTTATCAAGTTTAAATAATAGAGATAATGTGACGTTTTAACAGAGATATTTTCCATGATTTTTACTGGATCTGGACATAAAGATTTAAAGCACAAATCTAATGTTTGTAGAGAAAGCATACTTGAATGAAAAAGTGATCTGAAACTCTGAGTTAAATATTTTTATTACTTGGTTTAATAACGTTTTCACGAAAAAGATTGTTTGTTTGTTCTAGAACAAAGCCACATTGGGCTATCTGCTGTGTCCACCGCGGTAAATCGAACCCTGAACTTTAGCGTTGTAAGTCCGTAGACTTACCGCTGTCCCCGCGGAGAACGTCATGAAAAAGAAATAAGAAAAATGAATGCGATCAGAATTGTAAAAAGAAAGCCATGAATAAATAGGTGTTTCTTATACTTTAAATAATGAATTATGTCGTTGTTATTAATATTCATTATTATTATTTTATAGCCGTCTTTCAGCATCTCTGTTGCCATCAAAATTCGAGACTGCTGTATTAAAAACCCACGGGAAAACTGAAACATCTCTAAATTCTTCCTCTAAAAATGTTCACATTTTCAAATAAAACGATATTGGTATTCCTATAGGTGTATCATCATGGTGTGCGACTGTATAGTAGAATTTCCTGATGAGGTTTGATTTTATGAATTATCTGACACTTAAGACTAGTTTAACGAAGTTTGTGATAGTGTAATAGGTGTCATTTATTTATTTGATTTTACTTACTAATTATATATTTCTTCTTGTCTGTCTTCCTAATAATTT
The DNA here is from genome assembly GCF_000517525.1 of Limulus polyphemus. Taxonomy (NCBI): domain Eukaryota; kingdom Metazoa; phylum Arthropoda; class Merostomata; order Xiphosura; family Limulidae; genus Limulus; species Limulus polyphemus. Next base: position 1,894,574 of record NW_013665614.1, read on the forward strand.
TGAAAAAAAACCAAAAAACACGAAGGGATGAAAATTTAGAACTTTGATATCTTATGTATCTAGGGTCTGCAGTGGCCTAGTGATTAACATGTCAATGTGCGTTACGGATGGTCCAAGGTTCGAGGTTTCAGTTGTGGGTGCATTATAAAAGTGACACCCAACCCTATTATTCGGTTCAAAAGTCAAATAAAGTCTTTATAGAGACGGATGCTGTTGACTGGCTGCCTTTCCACATTTCAGCAGTTCAAGATAAGGGACAGCAATAATTGAATTCTAGGGGTGTCTCACTTGGCTACTTAGATGTATCCAAATTAAATTCCTTTCTTCTGACCAGTGACCAACTTTTCTGTTGCAGCTCCTATTCCATCACTCAGGTTATACGTGCGTCACCAAAACAACACATTTTCACTTTGGTGTAATATTCAAACATATACAACATTGTTGTCGCCTAGTTGGAGGATGAATTTGTGCTGGTTCTTGAGGGTTATCATATCTATTTATTTATTATTCATCTTAATTCTAACTACAGTAACAATCTATATCTTAGTGCTCATGTACTGCGTAATATAATTTAGATATGGCTTTTACATTCTTACGTTAGACAAAGTCTGTATAAAAAGTAATGATGAAAATAAACTTGCATGACACAAATGAAACGTTGGAATGTAATGTTATTAAGTAAGTAATTAAAACACACTGCATATTAAAAGATACATTATTACTCCATACAGATCAACACCATCTTTAAAACTAACACAACGAAACCATATAGCATGACAAGGAAGTCTATAAGAAACCCACTAAATTTATTATGGTCGTTTCAAAAGTTTTGTTTGGTGACGTAGTGCTTTAGTAAGTTGTGCAAGTACAAATGTGCATTACTTAATAATTTCATTTTTTGCGTTAAATAATACCATTATAATATGGGTATAAGTATTAATGCAAAGTTACGAGCAAAGTATTTATAATGCTTAATGATTTTATACGTATAATGAGTTAAATGCAAACATATAAATAAAAGGTATACTAAAGTTAGAGGAAGGATTTTACTAAATATATTCAAAATAGTTCTTTAAGTAAAACTTATGGTGTTGTAACAGAGAAATTTTAGGCAAAGTAGTTGCTACTTATATTTGAAGCTTTTATATATACTCAATCTGCCTAGAGTGTAGGAGCGGATGACGTTTCGGTTCCTTTGCTGAGGTCTTCATCAGGTCGTTTACTCCTACATTCTGGGCAGATATTGTTCATTTAAAAACTACAAATGCAAATAATAGGTATTCTTATGTACTGATCTCTATTAATTATTCAAACTGTCTTTGTATATGACGCATAAAAATGGTCAAAAATAGACCGATTGATAGACAAATTGGTGAAAGGAAAAAAATGTCAATGAGTATATTGAAAGTGTCATTAAAATACTCCTTGGTCACTCAGTGGTAAGTTTGAGGACTTATAAATATATATATCTAAAATTCCATACTGGATCCCTGCTGTAGACACAGCTAGCCCATATAACAATAAACAACAATAAAACAAACTATGAAAATGATAAGAAAACAGGAATGAAAATTTGGATGATTAAATAGATAGTCACTTAGATATATAAAAGGAAAATCAAACAAACAGAAAGAAATACCTTTTTATTTTAATGTACTAATGACTCCGGAAGAACGTTTGCTTTAAGGCATTTCCATTAAGAAGAAACATTTTGATTAAGAATTGAAATAATGTTTAAAAAGCGCTACACCCTTCTACTTAATTATGGGAAATAAGTTTATGAAAACATTGAAACTGTAACACTCATGTTATATATGTAACACTCATGTTATATATGCTATCTTTAGAGTCATTATGTAGAAGGAGGTAATCAAATATGCAAGGGAATGTTATCACAATACCGGAAGAGACCAGTTACGACTCCTGGTCACTCTATTACTGAAACCTCTCCTACTTTTCGAGCCAGCCCCCTATTTCCTTTCGAACATTAAAAATTTCAACCCATCTAGCCCACTCCTTCATTTTCAAGTCGCTCACCCAAGTAGCTTCTTTCTTTTTTTTCTTTTGTGTCTATCCTATGGAAGAAAAATTACTGGAGTGAATGCCCGGTCACCTTACATTATGGCGTGACTGGGATTTTTTCTCATCATGGCGGCGAACACGCATGTTGGCCGACTAGAGGGCACCCCATCAATCTTCGTCAATTGTTGACACACACTGTTACCATCCTCATGTCTCTTAGCATAATCCTCTTGCGTTGCCTTGTACTAGCATATAACATACCTGAGAGTATGCACGACTGCAGTAATTTCTTGCAAATTGTTGCCAACAGTTGCGCCCACTGAGAAATATTTATACACTAAACATTTGACATAAAGGTATTCTTCAGATATAGCAAAACAGGTAAAGTAATCTAACAAATGTAAAATTAAAACCCCAAGTTACTCTAAAACAAGGCACAGACATCCTGAATTAGAAATACTTCTCTTAAACTTTGTCGCGAAGTTAACGAACGTCGCTAATTTGTAAAACAAAGGTAAATTAATGGAGTATCAGGAAATAAGGCAGGTCGACCAAATTCCAATGAGCTAGAAACTTTTATCAAGTTATAAATGGTTACGAAATTTAAGTTTATAAAATAACTACAAAACAATTCCAAGTAATTATTTTTACTGATTACAGAAATAACAACAAGACCCTCTAGTGGCAAATAATTCATTATTTTAAATAAAATTTCTTAGCATATTTAGAATAATGGAGAAACTATTTTAAATGCCTAAATATAGCTTCTTAGTGTATCTTTAGATAGATAACTAGGATCTTGTTTATAGTGAAATATGTACAGAAAACGTTTAGAAAAAAATCTTTTATAAACAAATGCAACTCCAGTATGTCTCGAATCACCTGCAAGACATTATTTCTGTTCAGTTCATCCATATTTGCCCTCAAATCATCAACTTCTTTAGCAATTGCATCACCATGACAACTTAGAGTATTTCTAGTCTAAAATCAGTTGGTTAAATTCTTGAACATGATCTGTTTTACAAATATTGTTGTTGTTATTTTTATACTAGTTCTATGATTTTTATACTGTGGTTTTTCTTGGGGAAAATCAGAATTTTAAACATTTTTAGCTTATATCTCCATTTGTAGTAATTATATACACAAAATTTAAAATAATACTTGAATGGCGTTTTTTTTTTATAAAAAAACATCTTGTGTAAATGCTTCACCAAGAAGTAGTGTTCATATTTTTAGCGTTTTAGAAAACATCTATTTTCATACGACAAAAAAAAAGAAAGAAAGAAGAAGAAATAAAGATAACTCAAAATTTATTTTCATTGCTTTCGTGAACAGAAAAACAAGTTGACAGATGACAGTTATTTACATATCAGATCAAAGTAGGTTGAAATGTACCTATATAATATAGATCTCAGCTAATCTAAGAACCTAGTGTACTAGATATCAACCTGTCCAATAACACTTCATTTTGTTTTAATTTTAATTTTCTCTGTAAGACAGACATGCTGATACAAAAGTTAGAAAAATTATTTCATTCACCTAGCGGCGAATATCTAATTTTATCCTTATCTAAACATAAGCCATTCACAACAAAAACATAGCGATTGGAAGAACAGTTAATTTTTTAAAATGAAGAATAATCAGTAAAAAAAAATTATGCTGTGTGGTACTCTTAAATATCAAACCTTATCCTTCCATAAATTTAATTCTATGATATCAACCATGGCTCTCTGTTGAAATCCACTTTTGATCGCTTTTAGTCAGTAACTTCAGAATGTCGCAGTATCTTAGTTAACATCTTTGTCTTCTGATTGATTAGTTTGGCCATAGCAACTTTGAAGTTAATCTTTTTTGATTGTTGGCCTGACATTTCTATGAAAATATAGCGTTGTCATATTGTAATATTTTTTTCGGGACTTGTGGAAGTGGGCAGTTTTAGTTTCAATTTAATACAGTTAAGATCGAATCTTGGTCATGTGAGAAGAAAGGATGAAATTCTAGCGTATTGTGCTGTTCAGTTGAAATCCATAATATTCAGTCGTGTCTTTGTTCAATTTTCAATAGAGAAATGTATGACTTGTGTCACAAAGTATAGTTTTCTTTCATATTGTATGTCACGACCAGTATCAGGCTGTTTTAATCAATTGTAAACTTAGGCGTTTGTGTCGTTTTCGTCCACCAGTCCTTCATTCCAAACTTGTCCAGCCACACTGACGATCTTAACCTTTCTTTTAATCACTACACTGCCTGCCAATGAAATCCGCGAAGCTCTACAGATGCAACACATCATTGGTGCTTATATATATGCATATGCATGTATGTATATTATCTATCTATGTACTGAAAATATATCAGATCTTTATAACTATGTTGCACAAAGTAAATATGAATAACTCTTTTATATCAGTGATATAAAGCATGTAAAGCACTCAAAATCTGATTGGTCACAAAATCAAATATCATATCAAGGTAGTAGTGCCAAAAGCTATTGTACGTAAATGAGTGAGTGAGTGACCAATTTTAGCTCTTTCTGAAAGGCATGTATATCAGAGATTATACTATATTATTTCTAATGATGTTGGTAAAATACAAAAAAAACAAGTACAATAGTGTTAATGTTTAAGATGTACACTAATCAACACAGTGTCTCTTTGCACATTTAATAATCAACACTAAGGTCCACTTTTTTTTTTAAAGCAACGCTCATGTTTTAAGTTTCTCAAAGGGAACGTGCCCACTTTATACAAGTAAGTTGTATATATATACATATAACAGCTATACAGTTTGACTCAAACAGACATATTTGCAAATGAAATAAATTTGTCTTCATATATTCTAGTAATATTTTCATCTACACTTTTCACCATTAAGCTGTACCCTCCGGTGGCTTAGCGATCCGTAGGCTTAAACGATAAAGATTGGGTTTCGATACCCGTGGTGAGCAGAGCACAATTAGTCTATTGTGTATCTTAGTGGTTAACAAAAACAAACAAGTACTAAATCGTAGGCTAGATATTTGAAAGGTACTGCGAATAAACGCAATATAATTTTGGTATATACAGATGAACTTCTTAAGACCTTTTTTGTCGTGGAATTTAAGTTTATTAATATTAATAATCTAACAATTAAACAAACACCGATAACACATGTGTAGCGTTTATTAAACGGGTCGAAAATTTATTAAAGTAAAATTCCGTACGTCTCGACTTACAACGCTAGAAACCGGGTTTCGATATTTTGGAGAATAACATCTGCAGGTTATGTGGTTTTTATCACAAATTTCAGGCTTCTTAGTTTATCACTATGGTTTATTTCTTTAAATCTTTTATTTGTTTATTTGCTTAGTACAAATGGTTATCTGTGCTCTACTCATCGCGGGTATCGAAACCTGATATTTGTCGTTATAAGTCTTACCGCTGAGCCACTGGGTTTGGATGGGCTTTGATTTGACAACTATATTTTTCTAGTCATTTCGGTTCCTTTGTCATATCTTCCACAATTTGTTACTTATTGGGAGTTATTTCATGAGTTGACCCATTTTTAATTTGATTTTCTCTTTTCGTGACTCGAAACTTTACTTGATTAGTTATTGAAGAAACCTCGTGTTCCTTGGCCGAACAATGATATTATTTTGTAGTTCAAGAAAAACATTATCAGTTTTGAAACATACCATTCTTTTACATAATGTTATAACTGAAAAAATAATGTTATTTCATAATCATCAGTATATTTATGTTTATGGCATGAATTAATGGTCTATATATATATATATATATATATTATTTTTACTGTTACGATGGTTGTAATTTCGATTTTTAGCAACACAGTAGTGAAGCAACTGGCAATTACTGTTTGTTATTAAAAACATTTCTTAATGTTGAAATAAATACTTATTAACTTTGATCTTTAAGGATCTTGATGCATACGTAAGTATATGAATGACCTGACAAAACACTGAAAAGCACTCGATAATAAACCATCTCAAGACAGGTGTGTTCAGGAAATGTACACTCAGCAGGAAACCTATTGCAGTTCTCTAACCTTTGAACTCTTTTAGCATATTTGATAGACAGATCAAGCCCACTGCGACCGTACTTTCATTTATCGGTGACTGGTCGTAAAAACACTTCCATGGTTGTCAAGTAAATGGCAGCTGTTGAAATCCACGCCAGAGGGCGTACTTGCAGATGGCGAGACGTCTCGGCAGGGGTTCTAGTTTCCAGAAACTTGCCGATAGGTATTTTGTTGTCAGTCATTACAGAGCCCCCTGCTGGCTGGAGGGTTCAACCATGTTATTGTTTAATAAGAAAAATGAATCTAAACTTTCAATACTTGAATTTACTAAACATCATCATCTGCGCATGCTCAGTAACTACTTGCCAAACCAGATGGTTCACAGCAAGAACCAGAACGTTGATATGGCTAACTAGCTTCTTTGGTTAACGTGTATGATCAAGTACAAAAGCTGGCTGAAAGGAAATGCTTAAGTCATCTAACTACTACGTATACCTCGAGTCAGAAGTCAACAAGAACCGCCCACATATAAAGTTAGATTTTACCAGACAACCGTTCCTTGCTTACCTGGACACGCCACATATTTCTTTTTTTTAATGGTTGTTCTTATTCCAAGCTAAAGAGGAGGAGCGAGAGACGTAGTAACCTGATATCCGCCTCAGGCCACACCTGGCTGGTTTACTATCTACAGATTGAATGTTACTGAAAATATACACATGTCATGCGAATATTCCAATCACTGGTTAGAAAGAAACTCCCTTATTTTATTTTTGTGGTGAGCTAAAACCGAAAATTACTGTAAACAGTTCAATTTCAGTTTTTAATAAAATCTCCTTATTTATCTCTCACCAAATACATCGTATTGACAGTGGTCTGTAACCCAATTTGGAATAATTTAACCTTAATGAATCTAAAACATTCACAATATATGAGTATAGGAAAATTTTCTAAAATTTCGCACACAACAATAAATTATTCTAAACTAACTATTTCAGCTAATTCAAATATATATTTTTACTTGTAGTAAAAGAGGGGATGGCTGGATGACACTGCATCCTAAAGTTATATCCTGATTAATTCATAATGAATTTTACTAGTACTCAATGTTTTAATAAATGTAATAAACGTCACCAACAAAATATGAATAAGAAAATGTGAGATACAACCTATGATAAATTTATACCGAAATATTGTGATGAATGTGTGTAGTAACAGCTTATACGATAGTTTAAAATATGCTCTATATTTAAAGGCAGCTTTACAGTATACAAGAAAACAAAAAGTACATTTTTATAACCCTTCAAAATATTGGTCGTCAAGAAATTAATGTCGCTTTTTTTAGATGAAATATCCTGAACAACTTATATATCAAAACAAAACATTTATTAAATGAAATAGTCTCCATTCTTATCGATGATGCTTTTCCATCTTAAACAAGGTTGTTAGTGCCCTGATTATAGAAATCACTTGGCTTTGAAGCAAAAAACATGTCCATGTCCTCTTTAACACCTCCCACATTTGCATACATTTTCCCATTAAGATGGTGTTGCAGCGACGAAAAAGATGATAATCTG
>NW_013665614.1:1903038-1906804 GCF_000517525.1 Limulus polyphemus
CAAAATCCATCAGGGGAGCTACAATAAACGATGTCTTAGCTATGACCATGTTCTTTCCTGATTCTATACGATTTGTGATAATTCATTTTGACACTAATGATCTGGAAAAGACCGATAATCTGCTGAAGAACTCGAATACACAATAGCTCATATCTTCAGCCTCAGACCAAACATTAAACTGGTTTATCTCTAGTGTAACCCATAAACATGTGAGCAGATACTTTGCATCTGATGATTTCAACACGAAAAGCATCACACCAAGTACACAACTCAACAATGAAATTCAATATTTTAACGAATTAACCAAAAACCTATGAGAACTCAACCCCCAAATTGCCTTCATTAACCACACAAATCTAATACTACTTACTAATTTTCTCGCACGTGATGGACTTCACCTTAACTTCTCTGGTATCGTATTTTTACTTTGACTTCAAACTGCAAATACATTATCTCTCACCGTCTTCTCCCAGTCTTGTCTTCCAAGTCACTCCAACTATTTCATTTTGCTGTTTCTAGCAGTTCTTCTACTCTTTCCTATTCCAACTCTACATCCTCTCCTACCTCGAAGGCCACCAACGTCTCACACTCTTGTACCTTTGTCTTTCAATCTAACAACTTATTTACTCTCTTATAGTCAGCTTCGAAGTTCTTTTGGTTCTGCTGACAAGTTCAACATAAATCACCCTTTCCCGCCAACATCAAATTCCACCAATAACAACATTCATTCTTCTTATGCTTCTGTTGTTCGATCTTCCCTACTGACAAATCCTTCATCTTCTACCTCCTTATCTTCAAACTACACAAACCTAATGCTAATGCAAATACTGCATGCTCTCAACTGCATGCCTTCACTCCTTCTGCAGAGTTCTTTTCATCATAACATTTCAGACCTTTTTCTACCAGCATCTGATCTCATACTGACCTTCAACCTACATCTTATGCTTCGTCACTCCTTCACACACTCTCTGAAGAAGACAACAATTCACTTCTTCTTTCCCTTAAACTCCCTCTTTCTTTATCTGATGATTTTAGCGACATTCTCACCTCAGTATCTGACAACACTCAACTTAAATCATGCTTCGAACCTCATAACTGCAACAGAAAATAACTCTTTCAGAAACTTAAAAAACTCACTGAGAAATGCACCAGACACCATCAAAATGCCAAGTTGGCTACTCTGTAACACACAGAATAGAAACATACCCATCACTCACGTCAAAAATACCCATCACAATAGGCGCTCCTACCTAGAATTTCTGCAACAAATGGCGACAGATCCTTGAAAATACCCCTTTATTAATATTATGAATATTACTAAGAAGTTCTGTCAAAATTCTGTTAATATTCTAGATCAAGAAACATCCTACTGTTATCCCCTCTACAACCCTTCCCAGAAGAACTTCACAGGTTTAATATGAGAGCTGATACATTCTTTCTTAAAAAGAATGATAAAAACCAGCCTCTTACCAATAACACCATTTGAAAAACGGTTTTTAACAGCACGTTGTTCAATCCCTCCTCTATGCTAAATAAATTACTATAGCAGCAAGCACTCTACCAGAAACTATTAAAACCCCTCTGTCGCATAATGAACATCTGAAAGAAATGCCCCAAAACCTTTCTAACCTGCACAAATTCTCCCTGAAACTAAGACTTCGCGAATTTTTCCACAACAAATCTCACCCTTGTGACAATCAACATACAACGATTTTCAAAAAAAAAAGTCCTCTTGGACACCTTTATCGAACAGAGATCCACAGTTAGAGAGTTATATAAATCTCTAGAAAAGGACATAACACAAACCTTAAGATCTTCCAAGCAATGTCACGATAACCTAAACCACAAAGAAAGAACTGCTCTAAAATATCTTAAATAAATCAACATTAAATAAAATCAGCATATAAAGGTAGGGCTGTTGTCATTCTTAACAAAGATAATTATATCGCTGAAGCTAACTGCCAACTTGAGGACACTAATTTCTTCAAGAAACTCACACAGGACCCTAAAACTCAGTTTACTAAAACCATCAGTGATAAATTTAAAGAACACCCCCTGGCCGACCCATAATTTCTACCACAAGCATGGCTACTGAGAAGCTGTTTTCTTTTGTTGACACAAAAAGTATTCCCTTTACTCTACATTCTTACATAAATGACACAACTCTCTTTCTTAATATCGTAAAGGAAATCAATAATAACGGACATTTACCGCCTAACAGCCTTTTGTATACAACGGACATTTCTTCCCTTTACACTAATATTCTACATGATGAAGGTTTTGAAATTCTGAAATCTGCCCTAACCCTTTCTAACTCATCAGCATCTCAAACAGTAACTGACCGTGCCAGCCTTGTCTTATCTCTAAACAACTTCGAATTCAATAACGAGCATCACCTTTAGGTCAGCGATACTGCAGTGGGTACTAAAATGACCCCTAATTATGCCATTATATTTATGTGCTATACTGAAAGCCAGCGTTTACAACAAAGCTCTGGAAACGTTACATAGATGACAAATTTTTCATTTAAAAAGCCAGTTCTGAATCATCTAAAGACTTTATTTTTTATGCCAATACTTTTCACAAAACAATCCACTACCCAAATTATCTTTCTCAACGTCACTGTCTTTTTAAAGATGGAATATTACACACTTATTTGTACAGAAAATCTAACGACACACCACAATATCTTCACTATAAAAGCTGCTACCCCACTCACATTAAACGAAATATTACCTACGGTCAAGCTCTCCGAATAAAGAAAATCAGTTCAGATGAAACAAATTACAAAAAACACTCCAATGATCTAAAACAAACTATGTTACAAAGAAGATGTATAGATACCGAAACTGACAAATGGATTGAAAAAACTAACAACACTCAACGAAATACAATCTTTAACAAGTGTAATAGTAAGGTTTAAAACAGAATTTCTCTTTCTATTACCTATTATTTTAAACTCAGAAATGTTTCCTGCATTCCGAAAAAACATTTCCATCTACCACAACTGAATGATCACCTTAGAGACAAACATTTCCTGAAGTTCCCATCTTCTCCTTCAGGAAAAGCACAAGTCTTAAAAATATTCTTGTCCATGCAAAAGTGAATAACAAAGTATGGTTGTCATCCATGTGATATAGCTTGTTGTCTAACCTGCAAGTTTATAAAAATCACCGATTTTTTTTTTCGACAAACATGACCATTAACACTTTAAAATTTCTCAAGAAATTACTTGCATAACACAAAATACCGTTGACCTCATACATTGTAAAAATGCAATCACAGGTACGTGGACAGACAGACTCAAACGACTTTTAGCATTTCAACAACCACAAATCTTCTATTAACACTGAAATTACACTTTAGAATGGTCTGAAACCGAGCTAAATTGTAATTTAGATTTAGTACTTAAATATGCCAATATGTATCCAATTTATGATATTTGCCAACAGGATTGATACACACAGTTTTCTTCTTTTTTTTTAATACAAATATATTTTTATACGCAAACAATAATGCCATTTACAATAAGAGTTATTACAAATAGTTATTATAAACAATGATTTATATACAAAAGTTTTACAAACTTACAAGCAATATAAAGTCTTCTTTCTAGTCTGGAACTTCCTTGATATCTTATCGAGAGTCGACGATGAGCGATTTAATTTCGAGTTGATGTAGGTACAATTCACTTAATAGGGAGCTAGCTAGCCCTGTAGTTCTCCCTGACCACACGCCGATTACAGGTCGAATTTCCACCTATGAC
>NW_013665614.1:1907577-1925160 GCF_000517525.1 Limulus polyphemus
TTTTACTCTTGAAATGGAACACTTTCGGGGACCCTGTAGAAGTACATCAAGTACTTATTATTTCTTTATCATAATTTCCAGGATATTTCTTAATAATATCTGTTTAACATTCTTTACTTTATTAACATTCAGAGTAGTTTTTCTTGAACATCTTTCTTTTCTAAAACAATACATATCTAACTTCTTTCTACCCAACATTCTTGTTCTCGGTAGTATTGCACCAGAAATGAGAAACACTTATAACAATACGTTGACAGTTACTCAAAACACTTTGGTATTTCCATGGTGCCTACATGACGTCACTCAAACTTCACTTTATCTCACATTTTGCACAGAAGAAGAAAATTCCACCCCTTCGAAAGCACCTGGGTTATAGGGTATCGTATTTTTGCTTTAAAGGTTAACAATGATGAATATTCGGGAGAGGATACGATGGGTCTACAAAGTCATACTTGAAGAAGATAATAAAGTAAGAATGGGGATATTTTTGTTTCAGTTAATCAGTTTTTTTTTCCAACTTTTGCTGTCTGAAGTGTACCGTTTCTTCTCTGTGTACATCATCTAGCTTAAAATTTTATGGCTTGGAATTTTTATTGAATACAAAATTTAGTAATATCAATATTAGTTTAACGAATTCATTTTCATTCTTTGGGAGTTATTTCTATTTACTGCTATCTTACCGTAACTCGAAATTTATAATTACAAAGATGCTAGGCCAATGATTTTGTTCACCTACATCACTTGTTGTAACTTGGAAGCTGTTGTTATAGTACCCCGGTAGGTTAGAGATAAGTTTGCACACTTACAACGCTAAAACTAAGTTTCAATTCCCTGTGATGAACAAAATTCAAGCTAGCCCCATTGTGTGTGTTGTTGTTTTTTTTTGCGCTAAAAGCAATAAACAAACAAACTGTTGTTTGATATAAAATGTTTTTAAGACATTGTTTTTTCCTACCTCACTTTTAAATGTCTCCATTTCCGTCATTTATGTCTATTTCTACGTTACTCAGATTCAGAAATTAATAGTAATTTATTTTGAGCATTCAGAGGTACGTTTTGATTATGGTGGTCCTAACTGCCTAGAGCAGTGATTCTCAACCAGGGGTAAAAAATTACAAGGCAGGGGTAAATAATTGATGTACATGATGATTGAATAATAATTCAATTAAATTTCATTTTGTAAAATGTGTGTGTGTGTGAGAGAGAGAGAGAGAGAATGCTAAGAATGTGTGTGTGTGTGTGTGAGAGAGAGAGAGAGAGAATGCTAAGAATGTGTGTGTGTGTGTGTGAGAGAGAGAGAGAGAGAGAATGCTAAGAATGCGTGTATGTGCTATTTTTATGCAAAACCTGAATAATATTTTTTTTGCTGACCTTCTTGTTTTTCTGTCCCTTTATGATGGCTATGAATGTTTTGTATGGAAGTAAGGTGGTAAATGGAGAAATACATCAAGCCGAGGGGGTTAATGATGAAGGAAAAGTTGAGAATCCCTGGCCTAAACCTATTCCTTCCCTTTATGCATAGTTGAAGGATGGAAGAAAGAAATGTCAGTAGGTCTAATTTTGAAAATTCAGGTAAGTTTTAATTTATTGTACTTTTTACTCTTACTATCCATAGACCATATAACCGAGAACTATGTAGGCCTAAACTTCACCTTGGCAAGTGAAGAATTGCTTTATTGTTAGGTATGGTAATAGCCTAGTAGACCTAAAGTTATTATTTACCTCTTTTTTTCTAATAGTGATAGGCCTAATTGGGGAAACAGTAAATTGCGGCAAGTAACATTAAATAAAATGGAAGCAGACTTGAGATCGTGTTACGTTACATCAACCTCCAAGGCGCATGCGGCCATGGGAATAAAACAATAATGAAGTTGGTGTTTATACGATTGTCTTTGCGAACGATTGGAGTATATTTCTTGGACCGGAATGTAAATGTGGGAAAATTTTGTTAATCCTTCAAGTATGCTAAAAATATTAATAAATCACGCTCTAAGAAGGTAATAAAATAAAGATCAAATGATAGTTTTTTAGCTGATTTTTCGCGTGAACTGTTCTATGTGAAATCTTTCATGTTTCATGTTTAAACACGTTGATTCTGTTTACATGTGCAGATATTAGAAACAAATATTATTTTATTCAGTTTGTTAAAACATTTTTTCTGGGGAAGGATTCTGAGATCTCCTGATTTTGGCTTAAGTCACTAAAAACAACCCCCTCTCTCTCTCCTCCTCGAAAATTCTGGCAATAGTTTTGAATGTATAATTCCGCAGTTTACAAATATGTATGGTCGTTTAATCTGTTTCAGATATTCAGCTGACGATCATATGCACATTGTCTTATCATCAGACATTACATACTTCGAACATTTGTTTCCAAAGCAATAAAACATATAAATCGCTGTCGAAAAACAAAAGGATTTATCATAGCTCAGCCTACTAACGTAACACATTTAAGAAGTAAAATTGACTAGTTTCAAGTTGATTGCCATATACACTAATATTAATATATATATATGGAATTATCATATCCATGTAATTTCTTTTCTAAAGATGACACTTAGAAACTTCTTTTCATATGCATAAGCTTATATATATATTGAGTATAGTTGGTGTGGCTTTTCTATGAATATTTTTTTATTTCCATCGAAATACACAAACATCTTTATAGTTCGATCTTGGAGGTATGATTTAGTTTTCACTATCGATATAGATATTACCATTGGAAGTTAAATCCTCTTTAAACTACTGCATTCTTTATCCATACGAACAGATCTCATCTACAGTAAGAGTTATATCGATAAGTTCTCTAACAAAATCTGCTGCGTGGGATTTTCTTTTTCTTTTCCAATTCAATTTGTCCTGGATGTGTCGGGAATGTAATTGTATGGAACTAGAATCTACTTTAAAGGATTTTACTTCCGAAACTATCGTCCTACGCTTCTTTCGTTTTCACACATGAAGCTGTGGACTTTATATTTTAGAATTTCTTTTATTTGCTCTTTATTATATATATAGACTGTGCCCGGCTTTTCCTGCCTGGAGGCTGCCCATATTCTGTGGCGGGTCGATTCGCTATCAGGCGGCAGGCATCAGTGGGAGAGACGGCGGGACTCGCAGTGTTGGCGGCACAGGTATCGGAAATCGATGGGGGGTTTATGAGCGGGTTAATCCAGCAGCTAACAGAAACGATACAGGAATCTCTGTCGGTAGTTGGCCCCTCCCTACACAACTCCCTGTTCAGGAAATCTCGGAAGAAGAAGAGTATGATGGTCTGAAAACTCAGTGAATACTGGTACGAAGGTATACTTGATGTTTGTTTCTTGTAAAATAAATAGCGGAAGCATAGAAACATTTCTCAATAAATAGTTAAACAATGCAGCATTATTTAACTATTTATGTCAACGTGTATGATACTTTTATTACATAAAAACACAATGGATAAATAAGTTCACTACTTTATTGTTTCATGGAGAGGTTATTTGAATGACAAGTAAGCAAATTTTCTGTTCCACTTTTGGTCTAGAAATCATCAAGTTATATTAGATGCAGAGGGAAGTAAAACACATTACAATACATCGGCTATTGAAGTGCTAGAATTACACAAAAAACGGGTTAAATAAGTGAATAGTTGACACATACAGGTTAGCACTGGCTTCCTCCTGTCATGAGACTAATGATGTGTTAATATTACGGAGAGCTTAGTGATCCCCCTGGTAACAGGCAAGTGAAATCTGTGTTATTCCTGCTAAACAATAAGTATTGTGTTGCTGTATATGAGCACATAAGTACTGTACTCATTCTATTAATACATAAGTGCAATGATCTTCCTACAAACTGACTACTTATGTATTACTCATAAAAATAGGTAAGTGCTTATTCTTCCTGTTTAACAAATATTTGTTGTATTCTTTCTTTAAAACTGATAAATTATGTTACGTATGAGAATATACAAGTGCTGCATTACTTTTTCAAAATATATTCTTGTGTTATTATTTTCAAAAGACGGTGTAGTGTTTTTTTTTTCAAAAGACAAATGTTGTGCTACTTATATGAATGGTCAGCAGCTGTGTTACTTCTATAAACAGACAATTGTTGTGTTTCTCTAACTAAGGGATAACTTTGTGTTGTTCCTATTATCAAACAAGTGATGTCTTACTCCTGTTAGCACACAAGTGTTATGTTACTCCTATTATCAGACAAGTGTTATGTTACTCCTGTTACCCGACAAATGTTATGTTACTCCTGTTATCAGACAAGTGGCATGTTACTTGTGTTACCTAACAAGTGTTATGTTACTTCTGTTACTTAACAAGTGTTATGTTACTTCTGTTGCTAGATAAATTTTGTATTTCTCATAAATATATCAACAGATTAGTGTTTTCTATTTCCAATTTCCAGACAACTTTTGTAAATGTTCTTTCAAAAGACAGTATTGCGTTCTTCTTACCAACTTTTCAACTTTTAAAGTTAAGTGTCAAGAGAAGTGTCGGTGACGTAAAAACGTAAAAACAATTTCTTTCTCTTTATATGAAACCATAATATGCATTCTTTATGCAAGTTTAAAAAATGGTGAATGCTGTGGCATATACATTCAGGGTTAATTGTCCTTTATAAGAATGACACTCTAGGTCCATGCTGCCCTTCAAATTGCCTGAAGCGTTGTCATTCGCTCTCATTCTGATGGCTATGATTACCCGCTTTTGTCAAACACTGCAATTTCCAACGTAGCATACTTCTGCGAATAACAGTCAGTTTTACATCATGCATCTTACGTGGAAAACTTTTTACAGACCTTCATTTTACAAGAAGTCTTTTAGAAAATGCTTCAGTGGACGTTAATACACCGAGTTAACGCTTTTTCATGAAGTAACGACACATTACTGGCGTCGCGACCATACAATCTTGCATGATTGTTGTCAATACGTTCACCTTTGTTTTGCTTTACATTTTGTGAAATTTCCCATTAGAAGATAAATCTGCAAGAACAATACATTCAATGCATCATGCTAGAAACCCCTTATCATCTTGTTTTTGGTAGCAAATCTTCAGTTACTTGTCGCTGTCGTCCACACACGATCAGACCTCGTCAAGTGTTGCAATAAACATCCATTTTTTTCGTGCTGTTTCTGCAGTTTGTCTCTCTTTCTCACTTGTGCACTTACAGTTTACCTTTGTTTATAAGGACAAGAACTTTGTGAATTGCCTTGTGTACAATTGATTGCCGTTTGCGCAACTTGGTAGCAATCACTTTCTGGGCTTGTTTGTTTGTTTGTTTTGAATTTCGCGCAAAGCTACACGAGGGCTATCTGCGCTAGCCGTCCATAATTTAGCAGTGTAAGACTAGAGGGAAGGCAGCTAGTCATCACCACCCACCGCCAACTCTTGGGCTACTCTTTTATCAACGAATAGTGGGATTGACCGTTCCGTTATAACGCTCCCACGGCTGAGAGGGCGAGCATGTTTGGTGGGAGGGGGATTCGAACCCGTGACCCTCAGATTGCGAGTCGAGCGCCCTAACCACCTGGCCATACTGGGCCCACTTTCTGGGGGGGGGGGGAGAAGGAGACCTAAACGATCTCCTGTTTAGATTGTTTTACATTTTCATACTAATCTTCCTTTGTCGATACTATTCTCTATGGTATATATATATATATATATATATAGCTCCTTTCGAAATTGGTTTACCGAGGTTTTTTTCCACCTTTTTTTTTATTTCTCTATACAAAGATCCCCCTTCGGAAACGACCGTTACATCTTCCTCCAGCTATAAATATACTTGTTGCAGCATTGTACTGTCGAATGGTTGGGAATTCGCCGTGAACCAAATACATAGGTGTTAGACGAGTCGCCTGTGCGTCAGCATATGTAAATCTTCCTTGTAATGTGCAAGATCGTTAGAAACAACCTCCCACTTGCATGGATAATAGAATGCTGAAACATCTTTAGGTATAGCTGATCTAAGTTGTTTTTAATTTAGATTTTAATGTATTCATTTCCTTTCCTTGTTGAGAAAGGAAAATGTTAAGCTTTTACCTGCGTGATTTCAGCCTGTTGTGTAGTTAGATGTATGTGTCTATATATATATATATACACTATGATTTAATTTGTTTGTTTAAAGTTAATAACAAAGTTACGTAATTGGCTATCTGTGCTCTGCCCACCACGGGTATCGAAACCCGGTTCCTAGCGTTGTAAGTCCGCAGACATAATGCTGTGCCACTTGGGGGCTTAATTGGAAAACAATTTCATGAAAAAAACTTTTGCATTTACTGTAAATATTGACATTCAGCAAAATACGCACACTGAATTAGTTATCGTCCTGAGGTCAAGATCAAGTCATCAACTTAAACTGTGCGCTATTAAAAGGTCGTTTGCGCATAACGCTTCTATAATGCTATACATACTAACGCCTGGAATCAATTCATCTATTACATGTCCTCTATAAAACACTTTTGTGATAAACTCATCATGCAAATAAGAAGATGTCTTGTTCACACATCTTGCATAAATGACGTGTAACGTACAGTGACCTCGCGCTCGTGGTCAGTTATTGTATCACGTGACTGGTTCTTCCTCAGTAACTTTGAACTGTTTATCGTTGAAATATTATAAAAAAGGCATTACATTTCTTTTAAGTTTATTTAGTAATTCAATTCACATAAGAAAACTACATAAAGTTAATTACATTTCATTTTGGTAAGCATTATTTACATCTATATAGAATTTTCCTATAAGCTACTTACTTATAGGTAGGTTGTTAACCCTTGAATACTAAGCTGGGGTTGATGTGACCCCAAACAATTTTATCTTGTTAATAAATAACAGCCGTATTTTATAATAATTTAAAACGTTTGCTGTATTATCGCACATTAGTAGAACCTTTTGGATATTATATTGTGTTAATAAATTACAGTTTTCTAAGAAAATACTTTTGGATCTGTGTGAACTCATCAGAAATCTTTCTAGTGGTGCATGAAACGTTAATCTTTTCGAATGTTTCTTGTATATATAAAAACACTTCATATTGACATTAATACTATTACTATGGCAGAAAGAAAGAAAAATATGTTAGGCCCCGAAGCATTTCGACGTCGTTTCACCATCTGCTGGACGAGAACAGTCGCGTGCAGGAACATGTGTTCGTTGGGCGTCATCGTTGGAAGATGCGAAACCACGTGAATGAGTGTTTACAGGGCTTCCCGCAATTTTCTATTCGGATAAAAACCGTCAGTGGGCTTTTATCCCGAGAGACTCTTTGAAAATGAAGCACATGCACCGACCGGGAAATGCATACAGCCTAAAGATACTTGCACACACTTGTTGTTGCCATAACTGTCATGTTGTCAAGTGTGGTTTGGACGACTGTAATGTGTACTTGAGAACTAGAACGCCACGTGCTGGTGACTAAACAAGGCGCCCGACAGGTGTTTAAAGTTATATCTAATCAGAGTATGTATAGATGTCGCATTTCTTTATTTACTTCCACACATGTACTGAGTAAAGTGATAATTGAAAATAATTATTGTACGGTTTATTGTATATTTAAGGTATCATAACTCTTAACCATCATCATCACACGCTGCCAAAAACTTTAATGAAATCCGAGCCAGAGTCATCAAGTTTTATATAGATATATGTAGAAATCAAATTAAGATAAACTATTTTTAACTGGCACACTGACTTCTATTTTGAAAATTTAAACCAAAACGTTTCATGCTATTGACCTACTGAAGAGTTTTTTTTTTTTCATTTGAAAATTCAAGTAAAAACTGTGCCAGCTAAAGAAAAATAATTATTATTTTTAAAGAAGGTTTATTTTTAAACAATTGAGTACTGAATCTTGCGAAATGTCCAATAATATTCCATTTATCAACGGGGGTAGAAACAGTCATAAAACTATTTCGCTGGTTCTCTGTAAATAACATGACTATTATCTTCAAATCTTTCTGCAAACATTTTATTTTGTCGAGATCACTAATCGATTGTATTGCCCAAACACGGAGATTTCTTGGGAATGTTTATCAACCATCAAGAGAACAATAGCATCTTATATAATAAAACTTTCAATATAAATATTCAAACTAAAAAGACGTAACAACACATCTGTAGTAATTATAAAAGACGTTTCGAGCTCATAACGCAGGCTCTCACCAGATTCATAAAGCCTCATGAAGATCTGCGTAAGGAATTCGAAATCTCGTCTTCCAGCAAGCTTGCTACTCTGTTCAAAAGAAAGCGTCATCCACTGCATGAAACTTCTTTTACACGACCTACGTTTTACGATATCTTTTGATATTTGTTAATAAACTCGGGTGTTTACGAGAATAAAGAATTGGTCATTGAAAATATTTTTTGGTTTGTGTATAAAAACGTTTTAACATATTGTAATTAACGAAAAGGACACATTAGATAACGCATCAGCTCTAAAGCCAGCTACGCTAAACCAAGGTAACTGTTCCCATTGTTACTTAAGGAATATACATATATATATATATATATATTTATGTATACATTTATCCTTCTGTATTTTACACCTAATGACTTTGGAAGCTCACGAGAAATGAGACTTAGTTAATAGTGAAATATTAAAACTGTTTGTGAAAGACTTTTGAAGCTGTAATTAATGTAATGCATTAATGTAATGCATTAATTCTGATGTTATTTACAGTGACGTCCTCTGTTTGAAAGATCAAAGGAAACGTTGTCCTTTTCAGTTCCGATTCATTTACTTAGCATCAAGAAAAATGTCTCCTTCGAGAATGTTTGGCAATTTTTTTATCTTATTCAATATTTTCTGTCTGTTTTCTCTACAGTCTTTGATACTTCTGACTTCAGATCAAACTCATTACCCTAAAAAAGCAAAATGAATGTTTATCTATCATAAAATCTTAAATTTAACTGACCCGAAAAATATCCATAGCCAGAATTTGGGCCTATCACCATCTCAGGGCTGTCGTCCAGTCCATCAGGGGACATCCCAGGTCGTATCGGCCGCATAGCTCGTCTGGGGCTTCTGAAAAAATGGCGTCGAGCTCCGAGGGTACTAAGTTGTTTCATACGTCTTTCTTTCGAACGGCGGTTCTGGAACCATACCTGTTACAAAATTTAATATGGATAATTTAAAAACTGTTGATTTATCTTAATAATTTTAGGGAAGCATGACAATCGAAAAACACAAACAAACATATAGACAATTAAGGTATTGCAATTAAAACAATAACAGAAACAGCGTAATACTTTATTACGCACAGTCAACTTATGATAACCTAGCTTTCATAAATGATTTCTAACCAATTTAGTTTCGGTTATAAATCCACAGAGGAGAAATTAAAAACGTAGCTGTGAGAGATAATGTGAACTCGCTGTGACCGAGAAGTTTCGATATCAAACCCAATACAATGTTGGGAATTTCGCACGACCAAAGACCTCTCGAAATTGAAGCTCTATGATCACGTGGAATTTATGTCGCAATCTGTGAAACATAAACTCGATTTTAACAACATTCATAAATAAAGCCATTATCGAGAACTAGGAATAATAATCATAAAAAATACTGAACATCACGATTTTCCTCTCCAAAAACCAATAATTTGGTACTATTTGTGTTAAACACATTTTAAGATTTTATTAGCAATAGCTATATAACATTTCAGTTTATTAAAGTCTGGTGATGATAAGTATAGAGATGTATGAGACAAGGAAACTTTATACATTTTACTTAGCTAAATATTTCACTGATGAGGACATCAAGTAGATTATATGTTAGGTTTACATAATTAAGTACAATTCTGATTGTATTATAAAAGAGATACGTTTAATTTTTCTACGAGATTCATTGTACAACTGAAAGACAAGTGGTAGACACTTAGAACTTAATAATATTTTGAAGTAAAATTCAAATTCTTGAAGTCATGCCATAATTATCTTGGTTAGCTAGGTCACATATATACTTTCAAAAAATGGTCTACTGCTCTAAGTTTTGAAGAGACATGTCATTTTCTACTGAGAGAAAGAGAATTTTTTCGTTAAAAATCACAAACTTGATTAAGTTATGTTTTGTTTCTGTTAATGTTCAGGCCAAACTCTAGAAGTTCATCTTAATACGATCAGTGTTATATAATAATGCTATTTTAAATAAGCCCATTTTAAAAAGCTTCTTCCATGCCAACCAGTCTTTATATTTTAAGGGCAGACAAAAAGGACACACGTCGTCGACAGCCTTATATTCAAGTAGACCGAAATGAATGACAAGATAATCCCTACAGAAGAACCCACTGCTGCAGTTCGAAATTTATAGCGGTATACAAAATGACGTTTACAGTAGCTGCAAAACACAAAAATGACACTTACTGGAATTTGTAAAATAGCTAATTAATAAAGTGACCACATTCTAATCAAACTCATAAGAAAAAAAATGATTAACGAAATAAGCTGATAAAAAAAACTCAAAGAAAAACGTCAGATATTTTAAACTAACGGTCAGTATGCAGTTTTTCTGTGGTCCTGATGCTGAGGGTTTATATTGGAACCCATTAAACATTCGTTCAGTATGATAGGAAATATAAAAATGACTGAAAGAACCTCTGTATGGTTCTTTGTGATTGAGGGCCTTGGTGCAATCCCTTTACACTTCGTCCTTCTAGCGCCTGTACTGATAAAGTACCTTTCATGTCTTTACTGTGAGATTATTATTTATGTTTTGAAACACTTTTCTTTTGTATAATCGCAGATACTCTAAACAGAACTAGTGATTTATTATCATTTCAATTCTCGCGTACACTGGAAATCAAACAGTTAAAACATTTATTGTTTAGAAACGCGATGAAAGTCCAAGTTATTGACCTAATGTCAGACTTAAAAGAGCTAACCGTGCGATTAAAGAGGCAATTCGTAAAACTCATACACAACTTTAATATAATACCATCCCATGTCTTTAGTATTCTAGGGTAACAAAAAAAAAACATTATTCCCAGTTAGCAATTAGTTTTTGTGAAAGTCTGTCAGCTTCCGCTATCCCTATTAGTTCCAGCACCTTTCCTTATTTATTAAGGTACTTGAACCTGACATGTTTCTACGTTAACTAGAGGTGTTTATTTGATCACATTCATTAACAGAATCATGATTTACACCCGAGCGAGCCAGTACGTTTTATATATTCGTTTTCTAGGTTCTCCAATAAAATAGTGAAACTCTGAAAATAGGTAAGATAAATAAGTAAAGGCCATACATTAAAAAGGGTTTATTACATGTATATACAAATAAATTAAGGGTTTTTGTTTTTTGTTGACATAGTTAGATTATACATGTATGTACCTGTGATAACTTGGAAAACCTTGTGATTTAAATAGTATGTATTAATTGGTAGAAAAAGAAAAAATCATGAAGCAAAAGTATTGGCATGTTGGATATTGAAAAGCCTGATAAGCACATGTGCAAGTTCATTCATATTTGTCTGAATTGGAATGAAAACTTCCATGAATATTATAAAGTCCATAGAGTTTGAAAAGTAAGGAAGTTGCGAACGAACACAGAGCATCGCGCGAGCTGCCTACATTCTCAGCGGTGCCTGCTCTGTTCTGGATTAAGGGTGCTCGAGGACCGGTTTATGCACGGCTGCAGCGACCTGATAAGGGTTTCACAGCCTAGGATTATCGTAGCGATTGTTCTTCTGAAACCTTTGTAAAGAATATCATATATACAGACTTTCTGAAAAACCTTTAAGACTGTCAACCTGTTATAGAGTGCATGAAATAACACTAATCTGTATTATCAGTCATATACATATACATGCTTTAACATATTTATTCATTAAAATACAGCTTCAAAATGCTTAATAAAATATTATTTATTTTCAGAAAGTTATATATATAGCATTATATTGTAAAATGCTTTATTGTACAATTTTCACACTGAAATTACTAATGAAATACATTCGTAAGAGCAACAACAACATCACATCTTTCGTTTTTCTGAGTTACAGAACAAATTGACTTAATTGAAATATATAACACGATAATTAATTAACAAAGGCTTAGTTTTTTCTCTTAAATTATATTCATTCATTTCAAATTTTGAATAATTATACAATTGTGCAGATATCTTTCAGTATACATGTGGTGTACGGGAAAATAATAAAATAAAACGTCTATTTTATTAACAAAATATAATATTATATACACCTTATAAATAATGTTTTGTGGTCAATGTAAAGCAAAAAATTGCTTTAATATTTATAAGTATTTTATCAGTTGGTAAAATACTTGAGAGCTGTTCGCCAACTTGCTTAGATAATGGAAAAGATGGACGCCATTTAGAGTCATTTGCATTCTTGAAATCAACACCATTTTAATTTACAATAACGAAACGGTAAGTATTTAGTTACAATTTAGTGTGTTTAGAGATAGTATTTTCTTTTCGCCACAATCGTGATAAAGAAAAGGTTAAACGCAGCAAAATGAAATTTCCATTTTTTAAATGCTACTTAAAAAAAAAGATACACAGAGAGCTAAATGGAAAGTAAAAGTAAACAGAAAAGGAAGCAAGAGAACATGTCAAAATATCTTCGAGCACCAGCAACAGAAACCACAGTCTTCACCAAATAACAAACGACCTATAGAAACCACGATGAGCAAAGTTCAAATGGGAATAAACTAATTAGGAAAGCACAGAAACTACTTTAAAAAGGAATACTGACTATGGAGTGATAGTCAGTAAAGTTGTATACGAAGATGACAACTTTTTTAAAGTAGGAGGAAATCGGCAAACTGCCTTAAAGTGTGGTAAATTAGTCGTAAAGAATAAGAAAATGACATTCGAGGACTGTTGCAATTCAGCAGTAAAATCTTAAAGCCAGGATGTTGGATGTCAACTAAATAGTATTTTCAAAATCATTTCCAAGACTGCTGGTAGAATTACTAGCTTTGTTGCAGTCACTTTTAATTTGATTTCTGTGTTGAACTTTTCATTTACAAAATTGAGAAGCCACATGTTAAACCTTTCATTTCTTCAATTAAAACTGTTACCAACTTCATTCCCAGACCACTTCACTTATTTCAACATAAATTCCATAAACTAGCTGTCTCTCCTATCAAATTATATGTAGCTACTTTATCTGCTAAGGTCCACCCAGACCATTTCTGTTTCTGTTTGTCTGTCTTTCAGCCATGCTTCTTTCCTGTGCTCATAATGAGTCTTCCAAAACCTACCTCAGATCCATTAACTCACATTTCGTTCCTGACTTCTCCAATGATGACCATACCAACTTAGACTCCAAGACACTGACTACTTTCGTTGAGAAAAGGTAGAATATCCTCAGGAGAAAAATTAGTATCAAAATTACGCAGGAAAATACTGGATATACCTTCAAAGCTGGTAGAGTAGCAACAAAAGGCCAGGGTAGATGTTATCGTATTCTTGATAAAAAGGAAGAAGAATATCACCCCTTTGAAGTTGACGTGTGCTCTATGAGTGAATTAAAATGCCAGGTTGAGTTTGCAAGACCAAGATGGAAACTGCAAAGTCTGATATTTTAGCGAGAAACCCTCACTGGTCAAGAATGCAAGTC
This sequence comes from Limulus polyphemus, assembly GCF_000517525.1. Classification (NCBI taxonomy): domain Eukaryota; kingdom Metazoa; phylum Arthropoda; class Merostomata; order Xiphosura; family Limulidae; genus Limulus; species Limulus polyphemus. The sequence continues at coordinate 1,921,141 of NW_013665614.1, forward strand.
CCTGAGTTTGAGTCATTGTAGGTAGAAAATAAACTGTTTAAAAGTAAAAAGAGTAACGTGGAAAATGGATCTGTAAAGAACTGTTATAGTGCAACAATTGGCAAAGAGTGTATGTCAAAATTAAGTACAAAGGTTGAGGAACAACACAATCTGTTGATATATTGAGTTATATTGATTAGTACACGACCGTGACAAGAGGTCTTTTATCTATGCTTTGCTTCTATTAGTCGGAAAATATTGTTTTCTGATGTATGTGTTTTGATGTGTTTCTAGATCGTTAAATTTCATAGAATGCTTATTTCAGTTTCTTGGTTTCTCAAAGATCAGTAAAGTTGAGATACCATTACGACCCACAACCTGTGCTATAACTCATTATGCGTTTGATTTTTGTGTCTATTAAAAACCTGAAGATTTATCAACGGGTTTCTCCTTTTCACTTATCCTCAGTGACATATATTCGTGGAAAAGTTAACAACCATGCTCTAAACACAATCGCCAGGCCCCCAGGACGTTTACAAAGTTTGACATTCGAATATTAAATTTACTTTATAACTTGAAGATAACGAAATCCTTTCCTTTCGTAAATGTCATGATAACTGCCTCACAACTATAGCATCCGTAGAAAACCAGCAAACACACACTCTCAAACAAATCCTCAATTCCAAGTTAAACCACTTACAAACTATAAAAAGAAGCATAATCTCCCGAGTCCTCAACAGAGAATCTTAAATTTGCAGAAATATGATACAACAAACAAAATCACAAAATCAATGGATATCTTAATAAATGCACAAAACAAGCCAAATAGATCTTCTAAAACATCCAAGAAACCCATTATTAAAACCACGTATCACCTTCACCCTTCTATTTATACCCAAACTCAATCTTACTGTTTGCAAGTAAAAATCAAGTCTGATTTCAATTCCAGCCGAACACTGCACAGTTTACAATTCATATTAAACAAGAAGAGTATAGACTTTAAACCAGAGTTGTGACTTGCAGTATTGTACGCTGTTGTGGAAACAAATACGTAGGAATAAAAGGCAAATATATGGAATAACCACTAAAATAAACACGGAAATGCTATCCGAAGGAAGTAAATCAACATTTGCGCCATTGCATAAGATATATCCATCAATGGACATGATATGGATTAAAAACAATGCAGAATATTGAACGAGAAAGATACAGGAAAACCCAAATATAAATGAAGTTCTATACATTAGAAACATAACAAACAAATAAAACATACGGCCCTTTACTAAGAACAAGGAACTAAAGTAACCAATCTATGATTTCTTCTGTTCCAGAAACAAATCAATTTTCCACTAATCAAGTACTAGAATTTCCCAACCAATGGAAACAAGAAGGAGAGGCCCGGCATGGCCAGGTGGTTATGACGCTCGACTCGCAATCTGCGGGTCGTGGGTTCGCATCCCCGTCCCACCAAACATGCTCGCCCTTTCAGCCGTGGGGGCGTTATAATGTAACGGTCAATCCCACTATTCGTTGGTAAAAGAGTAGCCCAAGAGTGGGTAAAAGAGTAGCTTCCTTCCCTCTAGTCTTACACTGCTAAATTAGGGACGGCTAGCGCAGATAACCCTCGTGTAACTTTGCGCGAAATTCAAAACAAACAAACAAACAAGAAGGAGATGTTTATTTAATGACGTTTTAGTTCAAAATTACCTCAACTTATGCACTGTGCGGGTCAAGTAAATTATAAAGTTTATACTATTTAAAAATTCAGGTTAGAGTACTGATAATAATTTAAATAAAAATATAATTTAAAATTTTGCAAATGGTATTAAAACAAGGAGACATGAATAAAAATTATGTTAGGAAAAGGTTTTAAGCAAAAAAGGTTAAATAACATCTCAAAAAAAAAATAGAACACTTAAAACCTGATAATGAAAAAGGAGTTTCATTTAAAATAAATATAAATTGACAAATTTAAAATAAATTAATAAAAATATGAAACATGAAAAATCAGGAATATAAGTGAAAAAATCCTTATCAAATTTATAGATTAAAAGGAGAGTTACAATTATTTACTTTCTATTTGTTTGTTTGTTTTGGAATTTCGCGCAAAGCTACACGAAGGCTATCTGCGCTAGCCGTCCCTAATTTAGCAGTGTAAGACTAGAGGGAAGGCAGCTAGTCATCACCACCCACCGCCAACTCTTGGGCTACTCTTTTACCAACGAATAGTGGGATTGACCGTCACATTATAACCGCCTCCACGGCTGAAAAGGCGAGCATGTTTGGTGTGACGGGGATTCGAACCCGCGACCCTCAGATTGCGAGTCGAGTGCCGTAACCACCTGGCCATGCCGGGCATTTTTCATCAATATCTATAATAAAAACAAAACTTTTACTTTTGTTCTCGAAAAGGACTTAATTTAATTTGGTGAATTGCGTTTTCGGATTCATTTATTTATCTCACTTGGCTAAGTGATTTGAAATATTTCATAATTTTAATATTTTTATGATTTTGCTATTTATATAGCCTAAAGAAAAGCAAGTAAAACTCTCATTCATCTATCTTCAGTGATCGTCACAAATTAAAATCGAAACAATAAGAAATAAAATGATGATATTTTTTTTCAAACGCATATACTCGAAGCAGTTTTCTTTCAACGGTTTATCTTCACATTCTTCATTTTTTATGAATTAGCAATCGCCATCTTCAAACTTGATAAAATCAAATCTTTAAGAAGCTGAATCTCGCATCCGTGCCGTACACAGTTCTTTGGATTACATTCTCTATTATCGACCTAGCTGCACTGACGTGCGAACTGATATAGCTGAAAAACTACAGAGTTCAGCGATTATTGTACGATATCAATTATCCAGTATGAGCAAACAGTGCTTCATATTTCAGCCTAAACCATCACAAAGTGCAGAAAAGTCGGGTTGCCGAATCTAGCTGAAATACTAAACAGTCCCGAACTCTGTTTTATTTGATTTGTTTTGAATTTCGTGGAAAGCTACACGAGGACTATCTCCGCTTGCCAACCTTAATTTAGCAGTGAAAAACTTGAGTGAAGACAGCTAGTCATCACCGCCCACCGCCAACTCTTGGGCTATTCTTTTACCAACAAATAGTCGGATTGACCGTCACATTATAACACACACACGGCTGAAAGGGCGAGCATGTTTGGTGTGACGGGGATTCGAACCCGCTACCCTCAGATTGCGAGTCGAGTGCCATAACCACCTGGCCATGCCATGTTTTTAAAGAGTGCCGAAATTTTTTAAAGCCGAATTGCACATTAGTTGGACTTGGTTGCTGATTTAAGTGATTTGTTACCGCCTCGTTAGCCTGATTTCTTATGTAACTTAGTGGACTACACTTTTTTTAAAGTACAGATATGGATGCTACTTGTTATAATGATGATAATTTAAACGTGCTAGTAATGATAGATTTAAAAATAGTAATTATATTTACGTGATTAATTACCACTGACATTACATCGATATTACTACATTCTCTGAGATATACTAAAAGCGTGGATATATCATATGTGTGTGTTACTTAATTCAGTTATAACTGAAAATAATGCTACTACTTCTGCTAGTTGTACTAAACACATATGTAATCAAACAGTTTAACTCACTTTAATCTCTTTCTTGCATAGCAGTTCATGAATGGTAGAAACGATTCAATGGGTATGAAAGATAGCTCAATGAATATGGAGAGTGTTCAATTAATATGGGAGATGGCTCACTGAATATGAGAGATAGCTTAATGAATATGGAGAATGTTCAATTAATATGGGAGATGGCTCACTGAATATGAGAGATAGCTTAATGAATATGGAGAATGTTCAATTAAAATGGGAGATGGTTAAATGAATATGGGAGATGGCTTACTGAATATGAGAGATAGCTCAATGAATATGGAGAATGTTCAATTAAAATGGGAGATGGTTAAATGAATATGGGAGATGGCTTACTGAATATGAGAGATAGCTCAATGAATATGGAGAATGTTCAATTAAAATGGGAGATGGTTAAATG
>NW_013665614.1:1926004-1936245 GCF_000517525.1 Limulus polyphemus
GATTCGAACCCGCGACCCTCAGATTGCGAGTCGAGCGCCTTAACCACCTGGCCATGCCAGGCCGTTAGTCTAAGTAAAGTGTTTTGTATCATTTGATGAGATTTAATATTTGTATTGTAGTGTTGGACTAGATGCTATATGCGTATTAAAAAAATAGATCTTGCATAAACGTTATATCTATTTTAAAACAATTATATCGTTTGTAGTTTGATATAATCTTGTTTATCATGTTAACTTTAGTCCGACCCCTTTTTTAACTAAACAGTTGAATAGTGTTTTCAATTTAACTTATTATCACATGTGTTATATAAATTTTACAGTTTAATATTTTCGTTATACATTTGAAGACTAGTATTATTATCACCCGATGGCTCAGCGGAAGTCTGAGGGATTATAAAGTTAAAAATCGGGTTTCGATACCCGTATTGTGCAGATCACAGATAGCCCATATTATTTAGCTTTGTGCTTAACAACAAATAAACTATTACTATTTATTTTAATATACAGCCTTTTTATTTATATGACTTTTCCTATGTAAGATGATAAACTGAGATTTCTTTGAATTTCGTTTAATTCTCCATAAGATGCACGAAAATTCTAAATCCATTAAAGTTAGTTTAACATTTTGTACCATCAGAAATCTAAGCTGATGAAATTCAGAATGTTATCTATATCTTCTGCATACTGGCAATGTTAACATATGGACATGGAATATCAGTATAAACAGAAAATATATGTGCATTAAAAGTAACTTCGTGAGGCACTCCCACTATACTGAATAATAATAATCTGAGCATATATTATTAATATTAATAAAATGTCTACGATTAGAGATAAAACTATTTAGACATTTAGTTATCAGGTTTTCATGACTAATGAAAACGAGTCTAAGATAGGAGCTCTCATTCACGGGCGCGGGTCAATTCACATAACTCCATACATCATCATGCATTCATCTGATGATAGATCACACAAGTAACTCGAAACGTTGTCCATCTTCCCAACTAACTTGTCAATACATCTTTTAATTAATCTACTGGTCAAATTTCTTACAAAACAAATTATATTTTCAGACCTACCAACACTGTTTTTATGAGTACAAGTTGTACTTGATGCACATGTTAGTTGATGGTCGGTGGCTACCCCGACATTAAAATGCAACAATAATACATGTTTAGATGAACATCTGTGTTGATAAAAACCAAAGCTGGGGATTTGTTAAAGACATCTTGTCATGCCGGTACAAGTTGTAAGTACTTTATCGTACTGTTACGATGATTAAATTTAAGACTGTTATGTTATCGCATTATATATTTTTTAAAGTTTTCTCACATTTCTAAAATGATGCATATAATTCCAAGACTTCAATTAAAAACAATGAAAGCGGATGAATGAAGAGAAAAAAGGTACAATCGTACAGAGGTTATGGTAAAGTATAGTACTAAGTACGCTAGTCAATTTTCTTCGGTGTTTTGAATATTCGAGACTATATTCAAACAACATATATAGAGTCACGTTGCACAGTAACAGTGTACCTACAAGACTCTTTGTGTGTTGACCAGGTCAAAATCTTCAGATTACTAATTTGAGATACCTCACAAACTCTCTCACAAATTATGTTTTAGACACCTGAAACTTGGCTTTCTCATCTTGTGTGGCCTTCGTGAATGTGATAGTTTATTACTCATCGAAGCATGCAATGTGAGAAGAAACTTCACGAAAGAAAATCAACTGCTATATAACTATTTATACTATCGAGCCCAATGCAACGTTAATTCTCTGTTTCGGTCAGTAAATAAAACGGACCAGACAGTTTCTGCCCATTAAATGAGCCGTGCGTACACGGTGGTCTGCTCACGTGCTCATGAAGACAATATGAAGTCGTCAAGGTGACAAAGGCGACTGCTGGAGTTAGTGTGTATTGAAGAGGTTTGATTTTTTTTTGTAAGTTAGTAAACAGAAATAAAAAATATGAAGTCAGATGAAACGATGTTTAATAAAATATTACCCCTCAGTACCGTGAGATTTCCACAGTGTATTGCAACATATCGTTTCACCAGACGTGACTGGACGAAGCACGGCATCAACAGAGACATTTTTGGATAGTAGGTTCGGTGTCACCGTTCGTGAAATCTAGAGCCGTGATGATCCAAGTTGGTGCGTCAGCTCCGGTCTGTTATACTATTATGAAGTGTCAGAATTATAGACCGGGGACACAAGTTACAAAACAGACCAACACGGCTTTTGTGACGGTATCTTATTAATATGATACATTAGAGATTATATGGCAACATTTCAACTTTTACATTCTTTATCTCCGAAATTATAAACTGTACCCAGAGTTCATATTATACCCGAAATTATAAGATATGATATATGACAATGTATATTTAATCACCAAGAGGCAATAAGTGAAACGACAGTTTTGAAATGATTGATAATAGCTATCCTTTCGCCATAAGGGCGACAAGGGATACTTTATTTGAGGCATGAGGGCAACAAGAGGTACTTTATTTGAGGCATGAGGGCAACAAAAGGACTTTATTTGAGGCATGAGGGGAGAAATTGTGGATTTCTGATAATCCATGTAAACATGTAAACAATATTTCTCATCACATACCGAACAGATACACACGTGTTTAATAGATGCCGTGTTCGTACTTATATGGCTGTGGGTACAGTATATGGGTATAATATCTCATAACAACAACTGAAGACACATATGGATGAATAACAAAACAAGAATGTTAATAAAACGTATCAATTAGTTTTGTTCTGAAAATGTGATCGCCATGAATTGACTGTTTGTTTGTGACTGTAAGTCTAATTATTGGTGATTACGATAATTATCATAGATGGTCAGACATGAATAATTTTTCAAGCAGTTTACTTATCCTGTATACAGTTTGGATGTATTTGAATTTGTTCTGAAAACTGTCATCTGAGGAAAATTCGTACTTTTTATAGCTTTATTAAAAACATGAGACAATTATATATGCACAGTGTAACATGCAGATATATATGAACAGTGTAACACATATGCATATATATATGAACACAAACAAATGCGTAAATATAAGTAAACAGTTTGAGCTTTCACAAAAAATAAAGACAAGTTTAAGTTTTTTTATTTAATCTCATTTACGATAGCTATCAAAAACGTCGGGAAGACATGCATATAAATACATTTGTGAGTTTATAAACTTGCTATACATTTCTATAAGCAGCTTGGATGCTATTTTAATGTTTTTCTTCTCTTAGCCTTCAATTTCCCTCTGTGGATTGACGTCATTGAAGTTGCTACTTCTTAACGCCATTAAAATATTTTCTTGGAACTTTCGAACTCCCTACCCGCTTTTCTTCATACCCTCTTTTTAATGTCCGTGCACAAAGGAATGGTAATATTGTCAAAACGAATGAACGTTAATGATTCAAACATCTCACTGAGCCGAAACGATTCTACCTAGTAACGATTCTACCTAGTAACGATTCTACCTAGTACAAAATTTTTCGATTGAATACGACACAGAATAAAGTAAAAATCAAATAAAAAACACTTCTGAATTATAAAATATGAAAAATCTGTTTTAAGGAGTAAAAATATATAAATCAATCTTTAACATTTCTATAATAATTATATAAAAACTCATCCGACGACTCATGAAAAAGATTAGAATTACACCACAAAAAGGCTTATAATGTCTTTAAACTTGCAAATCAACATCTCCTTTAAATTAACCTCACGCTTAAAGCTCATTCTCCTCACAAAACAAGGGTTTCTGAAATAGAAAGGAGAGGTGTCGTGTCACCAGAGTGTACATTTATCTTACGCCTCCTGACAAGCGACCAATCGGCTTTTAATTTCCTTTCTGTATTTTTCCTGGTCTAAAACTTGCATCTCTGGGTTATACACACCCCTGAATATCCGCTCCGCCATGTTTTCGAAGGCCCATTATTAATACAGCGCTTATCTATACTCATTATCTTATAACTTGATCTATATGGTTAAATCGATATGTTTTCTGGCTATAATTTAAGAGTTTCATGGTTTATAATTTCACTTGTTTAGTTTTATCAGATGTTTAACTTTTTATTTCATGATTCCTAGATTCAGTTTTATGTTCTTTAATATTAACTTTATGGTTCTTATATCTTTGTGATTACTAGTTTTAACTGTATGGCTTCTATATCTTTGTGATTACTAGTTTAACTGTATGGTTCTTATATCTTTATGGTTACTAGTTTTAACTTTATGGTTCTTAATTTTAGTTTTATGGGCCTAAGTTTTAGCCTTTTGGTTTATAGTTTTAATTTGCTAATTCTTAATTTTATTTTATGGCTTTGTATTTAACTGTGTCGTTCTTGGTTTTTATCTTTATTAATCTCAGTTTTAGTTTTATGGTTTTAGTTTAATTCCGCTGTTTTTAATTCTAGTTTTATGACTCTTAGTTTTAGTTTTAAGGTTCTTCGTTTTCCTTTATGGTACATAGTTTTAGCTTTTTATAACTATTTTATTAACTTTTAACTTTGTGGCTGTTTATTCTCATTTTAAAATTCTGAGTTTTAACTTTATGTATCTTAATTTTGGTTTTAATGTTCTTATTTTTTAGTTTCATTTATCTTATGTTTAATTTTATGTTTTTTTTTTACTTTGAACTTTACGGTACTACGCTTTAACATTACGGTTTTAACTTTATGCTTCTTAGTTTTATTTTATACTTTTCTGTTTTAATTTCACTCTCTTAGTTGAAAAAAGAAAAGAAAGATGATACTAAATTTAATCATTTCAGTCATTTATTGTTTGTGTCCACACAGAACAGATAAATATAAAAATCTTTGAATAGTAAAGGTTTTTCAGCTCACGAGCTTATAATTGGTCCAATGACGCTTAGAGAAGCCTCTTTGATCAAAGAAAAAAAAATGTTGCTAATTAGAACGTGCGATTAAAATATAGGTAAGGTACAAAATAAAAAAAAATACTAAAGATTTATGTTATTTCTCACTCAGATAAGTGCACATATACACACACACATACGCGCATATATATATATATACGCAGTAATACGTGTATATGCGCTTAAAAATATTATTTGCAGAATTTTAAGCTTGATGTTTGTTTCTCAAAGGCCCTGATGGGTTTCTTGTGCATTACTGCACATAAACGTCTATAGCAAAAATGTTGAGCTGGGCTATATACAAGTTATAGGTCTACATTAATTTTATCTGTTATGCATGTCTGTATATGTCGGAGTTGTACCGCCCCACATTGTGTTTATTTAGACTTTTTCTTTTTGTCTCTTGTGTATAGATCACAGCTAATATTCAACTGGGGTCATTGCAGCCGTATTCTGTGCTAGGCAATGATGGTTTCACTATGAAACTTAAGCCTCCCCACGTCGGAAACTGTGGGGGTTCGTCCTTAAAAAAGAATCTCCGGCATTAGGTATGGTTGTCAAAGAGTGCTGTCGTGCTGGTCACAGGCATCTTTTTGAGCCTTTCATGCGCCGCTCTATACTATAATGGCGCCACCTAGAGAGGGCTGCCACTGTGGCCTCTTTTGTGTGGAAAGTGGCAGCTATATTTTTAAATAAAGAACAACAAATAGGTAAATGGTGACGTTGGGAAGACTTGAAAGTAACGGGAAGAAAGGACTAACCGGACATTTATTTGTTATAGAACACTTAAACCCTTTACTCTCATATACACACAACTATATCCATTAGAAGGAAAGTTATATACCTTCTTATTAAGGTTTGTGAAAAAAAACTAAAGTTTGTAAGTCTTGATTTTATGCTTGATTTTAACTGTAGTTACTATTTTGCGATTACACGTAAGTGTAAACAGAAAGAAATACAAAATTCTCAAAACCCGCAATAAAAATGCAGTCAGACTATTCAACCAGCTTCAGGTTCTTTATAATGAACCTAAACTTTCCTCTAGTTTTGTGATATGAGGGGAATTTATGAGGATGTTTTTCCGAACACTTCTGTGATCACGAGCATTATCACGTGATTATCTTACCGTGGTTCTTCTTATGTAAACTTAAAATCCTGTAAATAAAATTACGTTCGTGTAAAAAGTATTCGAGATTTAGTTCATTGCCTTTTGAGATTGAGGGTTGTACCAAAACGACGAGAAAGTTCCAATTACATAATTGTTTTACAGTCTTTTAATGAAATATGTTATCCACTAAGAATAAAGGCAAACGTTACGAATTTTTACACGAAAACACAAAGCAACAACAACACCTGTTCTGTTGGAAATTGTGCAAAGTACAAATATTCTAAATAAATCCATCAGTCTTGAAATTATTTATTTTGAACTGATTATTAATAGTTTTTTTTTAATGCTAAGTCACAGGTTTGTGAAAGACTTGGCAAGTGTGAGGTGGATGTACTCAGAAGAGAAAAGTGAATATTGTGTAACAAAAACTGATTCTGAAAACCAGAAACTTTTAACTTGTCACTCAATGAGCTTTCCATTCAAATTTGTGCAGTATAACTGTTTAGGAATGAGATGCTACTGCAGGTAAAAGCAAATCAGTAAAGGCTGGCAGAAGAGGGAGAAGGGGCGAAACAAACTTCTGAATCACTCAGATTAGCTGGAATGATAAAAAATTCTCCTTGTGATATTTCTGTGCAATTCCATGTTTTATGATATTTTTAGTTTTATGTTAATTTGAGAAATATTAACCGTATTTTCATATACAATTTTAACCTTCAATATTATCAATATGGAATGTTTGTAAGCAAGTCCCCTAATACAAGGGGTATCTGTTGAATTCGCAAGTGAAAGATAGCTCATGCCGTATTTATTAAACAGGGTATATACATATCTCTAAGGAACACGTGGTGTCCATTTAAGGCTTACCAGCGTGTCTTGTTGAATTTGATACAATGCAGACACACACGAACCGTAGCTGTCTCACGAGAATAAATATGGCGACAAACGTTTTTATCTTTTCATGACACAAGCGGCACATCAGGGCAATAAATTTCAGGTTTTATGACTAAAATATGTGCAGTTTAAAAAATTAGCAACGAATATACATAAGTATAAAAGTAACTTTTTCAGACAATAAGCTGGAAACAAAAAATGGCGCACATAAAAGACAAATAATAAATATTTGAATTTGAAGAGGGATTTTCGTATTTTATACGTTTAATAACTGTATTTTTTTTAATCTTCGCTTATTGGATTTCATTATATGATTTATATGGGTTGGAATGCCACTTTCAGAAAAAAACGTTTTCTTATCTGATTTTTTGCAACCTGTTTGAATGTCGTTTTTACCTCTATAATTCTATTTCGCTAGGAACGACTACGTTCCAACTACTGACTGTAAGCGGGGAATGGTAGTTTTAGATGTGGATGTGGCATTAAGTTTACGGACTTATAATGCCAAAATCCGGGGTTCAGTTCCCCGCGATGGACACAGCGAATAGAGCAATGTAAATTTGCTTTAAAGCAAACAAACAAACAAACATACGTAGGACGTCGTGAGCTTAAGCACCCATATCAGCTCTTAATGTTTTCTTCCACATGAAGGCTTGCGAACAGTGATTAAACCTGATAGACAATAAATCCCTATCACTGTGTAGTTCCTACTTTTTAAGATGCGTATTTCATTAAGGTACATTTTATCCTTCTCATTTTATAGTATAATTTTATTTGCGACGCATTTTGTTTTTGGCATTTTTTTGTAGTTAAGTACAAAGCTACACAAAGGGCTATCTGTGCTCTGTCCACCACGGGTATCGAAACCCGGTTTCTAGAGTTGTAAGTCCGCAGACATACCACTGTGCCACTTGAGGGGAAGGAACAACCGAACGGATAATTTAAACAATGTGACAGTGGATGCGTGTGTGTGTGTCCACATGCTTGTCTAAACAGACAACCTGGTCTTGATAAGACAAGACCGAGCCATGACATTTTAGCGGACAAACTCTGGATATTAAACGTTGTATAGTGACCGTTGGAAGAAACACGTCAGTCTGACATAAACCCTTTCTTCTTTGTTCTTGTGGGAAAATATGCACTAAAATTTAACGCACTAGGTACACAAGATACTTAACAATCTTATGCTAAATAACTGAACCCATAAATGTTTTGCTGTTTGCTTAGTTCTTGGTAAACTGGAGCGAGGTTATCTATGATGGCCGTTCTCTGTCTCCTTCTCTCTTCCTACTGTACTCCAGTACAAAGGGCGCCAAAATCTCGTACTGGGGTCGAATTAAACCGCTGCACGCTTTGTCGACCTCCCTGATAGTATGCACGCGTAAATACCGCATGCAGCTGATGTTCAAAGCTCAATGTTTGTAAAACAGTACCGTTTAGTATTAATGGATTCGGATGCACTTGGCTAACTAACCTAAGCCCAAATTATATATATATCCGATTCAATATTCGTTTCGCTTATTTGCTTTTTTCACTAGGGATCTCGCATGACCATTAATATGTCTTCTTTCATGAGTTCGTATTTATTTCAGTACTGTAATGGCATTTTACCTCGCGTGACCGCCAGAATAAGAGGTCAGAAAATAAATGTATGTTCATTCATGCAGACCACGTTGCAAATACTCGTTATCAAAGAGGAAATTATCAATATTGTCTTTTAGGGAATTGTCTTCTGGCAATGTGCTCAAAGTCGAGCACGAAACCATTGTCAGTGACAGATATATTATGCGAGGAGCCTATCTAATATAATGGTGTTTCGGCATCTGCTACATATATAGAAAAATTACACTGAAGTGTTTTTAAAATGTCAACTTTGTGTGCTCATTTATATTCCAGGAATTCAAAAACAATGATATGAGTTCCTGGCATGTCACAATAAGATGATGTAATACATTAAAGGGGGAATCGAACTCTGGACTTTAACTCTGTGAAACCGTAAACTTACCGCTGACCCACCGGATGAGGACTAAAGATTTGAAAGAAAGTGATACTGAAAAACTGTGTTTTTTATTTTATACACTGTCAATAACATCCTTCTAAAGGTCACGAATAGATTTTCGACTATATATATACATATATATATATACATATACATATATCCCAGCATTCTTATCGTATAAAATGGTTACTATGGAGATTTCCTTATTTATTAATTTGACCAGATGAACCCATATGGCTTTACATATATACATACCAGGTCACACTAGTCCTTATGTTAGTTTGGATAGCTCGTTGTATTCCAACGAACTTATAACTTAAGCATTTATCTTTGCATTCTTGTGCAGTATTTCTGTAAAGTTGCGAAGCTTTAACCAGTAGGGCTTTCTTTACACCATCTTAAACTAACTAGTGATGTAAGTTAGAAACTGGCATTATTTTGTATGAAACTTATAACGTCATATAGCTTGGGGATATTTTATGAGAACCAATGTGGCCGTTAATAACGGCAAGATCTGAGGGGTCAGACAGGCTGTTGATGGACGTTCTAAATCGTTTTTCGATACTCTCATTTATTTGGGCTTGCGTGCTTCAGTGTTGAATGAGACTTCGGTAAACCATAGCAAAGTGCTCTCTTACAGATATATTTATTCATTTATTCCAATACACCTGCGAATAGTATCTTGTTTCTTATGCTGAGGGATTTTTTGCACAACTAACGTTAACACTAAAAATACAGCTTTGTTTAGATAATGTAGCAACGAAGAAAAGCTTCAACTAAGTACAGAGAAACTCGGTTATACCTAGTAAAGATCGAGCTAATAACGTATCACCAAATTTAACCTTACATGGATACTGTCGTCCTATTAACGTACAGATCACTCTGAATCACTTCTTTCTAAACTCAAAATTTAAACCTTAAGACTTTGTGGTAATCAATTAATAAACAGGTACAATCCAATTAAGGTCAACGCCTTGATATTCCTTACACCATTTTGACATTGTAAAACAGACAAAAAATATGATATACGCATATGATATATAATAATGGTTGGAGACGGCTTGAATGGGTAATGAAGAAAAACTTTAATGTAAGTTTAACACAACAGCAAATGTACAACGTTTCGACAAGGTTTTGTCATCATCAGGTACCAGCAATATCTTAGCAAATAGAAAAGATAAGAGGTTCTTATTTTATATTCTAGCTTGTCAATATTGGTAATTTGATTTCCTAATTCATACAAAACTATAGACTTAGTATTTTGACATCACAAACATCTGATGATGACAAAACCTTGTCGAAACGTTGTACATTTGCTGTTGTGTTAAATTTGTATTAAAGTTTT